>NC_064926.1:276413402-276715746 GCF_023897955.1 Schistocerca gregaria
GAGAATTGTCTGGACTAACTGACTGGCTGACTGATACATCAGTGCTCAGCTCCAATCTCTATGAACAGAAATTTGAAACTGGATAGTATGTTGATATGATACTTTAGGCATCGTTTAAGAAGCGACTTTCAAAAATTCCACTCTTCAGGGGGTGAAATAGGGGATGAACGGCTTTTTTTTAAAAGTGTCACTATTAAAGCAATCATTGAGCAGCAGCTTTGAGAATTTGTATTTATTTTTTGGGTCTAAAATAAGAAAATACATCGCTCAGCATTTTTGGAAATTTAAGTCCTGGGGTGTGACATAGAAGATTAAAAAATTTTAAGAAACTATTTCATTACAAAAGCATTTTACAAACTAAATGTATGAAAATTTGTATTTGGCTACTTCATTAGGAAATAAAAAATACATGATTCAGTGTTTTTGGAAACTCAGACGCTAAGGTGCAGATGTAATGTACGAAAATTTTTATCAAAGTATTTTGTTATTTTAAAACATTTTTAATGTTAAACCTATGAAAATTGGTATCTTACTTCTCAGTTAGAAGTAAAGAAATATATATTAGGGGATGAAAGTTTCTTTGTAAATATAACCACAAGAACTTACAAGGTAGAATTAACAACCTTATTGCTTTTTGATCGGAAGGAAATTCAGAAAAGACAATGGTTCTATGGCTTTAATTAGCCTGAAAAGTTTAAAAACCGTTTCAATTTGTGAACTAAGTCAAAGGGAGCTATTAAACAGAAATCAGAACGAAGCAGGTTTTTCAGAATGGCATATAAAAAGAAACGAATCTTTAAACATAATTTTTTCAGTAGGCTCAATATATGTTTATAAAATAGTTTTTCTTATACTTACTGTGCAAACTAAACAATACTGATGACAAAACAGATACCATATTCAAATGTGATTCCATAAAATATCCATTTGAAATGAGAGAACTCGGTGCCGAGTGTACAACTGAAGATAATAACTGTTAAATTTTAATATCCTGGCTGTAGCTTAATTCGTGTAGACTAGACACACTGTCCACACAGTGTGTAGATTTACACGTCAGAAACGAATGTAAGAATATACAAATCCAGTTAAAGAACGAAAATCACTTTTTGTAGACCATGCAGTCTACACAGGCAAACGAGAGTGCACAACGCCAGTCTATATGTGTAAAAGGAAATGTCCTGACTGACCCATTAGTGCCCAGCCAAACTGCTAAGGACAGAAACTTGAAATTTGCTGAAGTTTTTGATTTTATACAGTATGCATCGTTTGAGAAGGGAATTTTCAAAATTCCTCCATTAAAGCTGTTGGCATCTGAGACAAGACAGCTGATGTTGACATGTGCACAGATCGGATGTCCAAAGTCACGAGACGCAGCGCCGTCACCGCATAGTACAAGATACTTAGTGTTATTTTGCGCTCTCAGCAGTCTCCAGCGGAGCTGTCGGCTTGTCTGGGCTCGCACGCAGTGCAGTTTTTTCACGAAAACGGTCACGCCTAAAATTTCTTTCTTAGCTCTGCATTCCCTCCCTTGTCCATATGCCAGTCATGTTACTCTATCTGTTGCATAAATAAATAAAAACTTCAGTATCCGTGAACATGTCCCTCCCTTGACCATATGCGGATCGTGTTGTTCTATCTGTGGAATATACGCTCCTGGAAATGGAAAAAAGAACACATTGACAACGGTGTGTCAGACCCACCATACTTGCTCCAGACACTGCGAGAGGGCTGTACAAGCTGAAACGTCACCTTAGAAAAATTGTATACAAGACTGTGCTTAAACTGACACACAATATTTTTAGATCAAACGCAATCTGACTTCCAAAAATCCCTACGAAAGAATGGCCCTGACTAACATTAACCTATACGTTTCACAAATCACTTACCTCGCAAAAATCTTCGTTACTCAATCTACTGCAATACAGCGAGCGCCACTACTGCCAGCTAAATAAAAGATTCAAACTACGGAAGGCACTAACTACTGATAGGCATAGTTAGCAAATGAAAGATTTTAATAGAGAACAAACAACGTATTTACCTCACTAGTCATAATATATATAGCAGTTCATGACACCAATTCTTACAAATTTCAAAACTCCGCCATCTCTCTACCCACGTCCACCACTGCTGGTGGCTCACCTCCAACTGCGCAACGCTACGTGCTGTTAGCATCCAGCTGCCGCTGCCCGACACTACAATGGCGAGTATTACAACAATGTCAACCAGCCACAGACTGCACACGGCACAGCCAGTGATTTTCATACAGAGCGCTACGTAGCGGCGACGTTACCAATAAAAAAAAACTAAACAGCCTACTTACATAGCCCCCATGCTCCCCACAAAAATATTACAAGTTGTTTTGGGCAGTGGCCAATACAGATTTGAAATTTTTTTTCATATTTACAATAACAAAGAAATGAAATGCACACACTTATCGATACAATGTTGGTCAAAAGCTAAAATTTTCTCACAGTCCATATAGACAGTCCTGATCATTCATCACAGTAAAATAGTAGTGTTTTTCTCAAAGACTGAGCAATAAAAGAAAATGCACACGGAAGTAGTGGATTTCCATGCAGTCTTGAAGAAGTAGTGTTGTCCTTCCAACGAAAGACAGTGCTGACTCTTGACATACAGACAGGTAATGGGCCACAACAGAGTCAGTCGACGTTGAAGACTATCAGTAGGTAGGTCATCACAGAGCAGACCCACTGTAGTGCTGGTAGAGATTACGGTATTCGTGGGCCACCAGAGGTGCAGATCCACTGCAGTCCTTGTAGAAATAATGGTATTGGTGGGTCATCAAAGGTGTAGACCCACTGTAGTCCTTGTAGAGATAGCCAGCAGCCATCTGTTGCGACTGTGCAGGCGCACAATCACCATTGAAGAGTCTTGCGGATAATATAACAAGTCCATAACCACCACTTGTGCACTCAGAAAAATTGTTTTTGAAATGTCCTTAGAACCAGCAATGCTGTTATCCAGTCCCTTACTGAGTTATTAACACATGTGCAAACACTATCAGTCCCTACTTCTCACATATTGTCCATATATGACCAACAGAAACGTGTGCAGTGAAATGTAATTTACAAGTTACTTAATTTGATGAACTGGTGTCAATTACAATTTTATAACATAAGAATGCAATAACAAAGGTACAAAATACATCATTAAAGAACATAACAATACAGATAACATTAGCAGTAGTACAGGCTTTACAAAAGAATCGAAATAGCAAATACATCAGTGTTACAAAAATTACGACATAAGTACATACATAAAGTTCAGAATAACTTTTGAAACATCAACTTCATACATGAGCATTAAAACAAAACACAATAAATAATATCTGCACATATTTACAAAGAAAATAACATAGTATTTGAAAAATTCTACAATATAAATCTTATTAGCTAAACACATAAAGGCAGAAAAAAGACAAATACACAAGGGTACATTAACACATAGAGGGATAATACGAAAGGAAAGGACAGGGTTTGTTTTACTGCAGTATTTTGCATAGAGATCTCCCTTAGTTCATCATTATTTCCAAAAAGTCCTGTCTAAACCTGCTTTCTGTATTCTGTTCACATCCTCTTTCAAAAATAGTTTTTCTCCACTGTACACAACTTTTTTGGCCAAACCATTTTCTTATAGCTTCTCAATGCTTTTCTTCCAATTCATCATAGTTAGATTCTTATATAGTCTACCCCCTCTAAAACTAACTTAAATCTACTGAGCTCAGATGCTAAACTAAGGGACGAGGCAATGCAGCAGATCAAAACAATTAACACAAACAGCAATTAAAAAAAAAGGTGCAGGTAAGCAAAGCAAGCAGCAGTTAATGTAATAACATATCTAAACATGACAATCCCACAAGCAGAAAAAATAGTATACTAAAGACAACAATGCAGATAAGGGAAAGTTATAATCATATCTTAACGTCTATGTAATTAAAGTGGCGCACCACAAAAACTAATGCTACAACAAATTACCAAGTACTTGAAAAGAAAATTATATATACAGTTACTGTTACTAGTCCCTTCTTATTGTTCTTTCCTTTCCAAGTGCTCCTTTTTGAAGAATGTGGATCATAAAATCGTTATTTAATAGATCTGTTGACAGAAAGTGTTCACATTAGCAAATGCATTTAATTTTATTTTATAAACCCAATGCCGCAACACAGCTGGAAACTAGATATCAAATGGAATAAGCAACTATGGACAAAGCATAAAAATATCATTCAATAGTCATGTGACATTTCATAAGTTAGTACAAATTCTCACAACTCTCGTAGAAAGACGCTTGTCATTATCAGGTGTGCTGAAGTAAATGAGTATCTTTTCCAAGTAATGAGCGTGTCGTTTTTGCGATGCTTTCTACAAAGGAATGTCAATAGCGAGGATAATGACACCCTTTTTTTTACCTGTGCCTCTGAAAGGCACACACTAATGGCTTGTTTCCTGGTGGCTGTCGCCCAGCTGGGCGCCCACGACGCATTACGTCCAGGTGGTCACTTAACTTTCTTACCGAAATATTTACGACACCAGTTTCCGCTACAGTGGCAGTCTCATATAAAAAATTTCACAGGTCAAGCATTTGCGTTACAAATCTGTAGAAATAAAATCATTTAAAAATAATAGTGTTCAAAAATTTTCGACAGCATAGTGATACATTCACGCATATACATAGTTTTCATAACTCTTAAAGTACGATTCCTGGTTTCCAACAACCTTTTTCACAAACCAGAGTCCCTAACCACTACTCATTATTCCTTACCTTATTCGTCGACACTTCTTCAATATTTCATCTTAACAGATACGTAGCATAACCAAATAACTCATATAGCATCAACTTAAACATACCTCAGCAGCAAAATTCACATCGTCGTCGTAATAATAACATCATAACACCTCAGTCAAATCTCAAAAATGTCATAGCTTTCTGCAATAATTTCAAAGGCTAAAAAAAATTCTCTGCTCATGTCAAAAGTGTCATCTACCTCAAACGTACTTTAAAAATCATGATCCCATACCAAATACGTCATTCAAAGCTCTCATAGTATCACAATGGTTCTGGAAAAATATGAACAGTTCACAAAGTACAGACAAAATACAATTTCATAAGTGTGAAGTTATTCAACCGTGTAATTATGTAAACATCTGTCACTGATGTAGTATAATAAATGTTTATTTCTCTCAGTTAAATGATCAGATAGCTGTGTAATTATGTGTTAGAGAAATATGGTACTGATGTGTAAAGTTGTATAAGCAAATACCGTATTAGCTAGGGCTCCTTGTGCTTGCCATACACATGGTACACAAAGTAAGCGTGTACCCCCCTGAGGATTAATGTAATTATACCCTCAGGTGTTACAGATTACAGCAATGGAATGAAATGTATCACGGAAAACTTTCTTTGTAATTCAAATATGTTGAAAAATAAATAGTTTAATGCGTGTCCTGTAGCGCTAAATGTGCGTCTTGCTGTAAGACAATCTCTGTGGAAGTGTCGTAGTTATTGTCCTCCGAAAGCTAAGTTCTGCAGAAGTCAATGTACTTACCTCATGATAAACGAAATTGAAATGCTTTGCGTATAGATATCTTAGTTATTACGCTTATTGCCATGATGAAGTAAGTACTGTACTGTACGTATTGTTGTGCTACAGAAAAGGCTGTCTAATTGTAGCTATACCACAAAAGTTACCACTAAGGCATGTTTTACTTTCCAGAAAAATTCAGAAAAACTGTGCTGATATAAAACAGATAAACTGCAAAAGCAACATTGTAAATTGTCACTCATTAGTAGCGTCGTGATAAAATCGTGTAGCTGTCACATAAGCTAACCACTGTGTCATCTGGTATCTCACAGAAAGTACTTTAAATCCAGAATGTATTTTTAAGTAAACCAAAATGTTGCATTAAAATCTCATTAGCAATACTGGTAAATGTTCTAAGTATGTGAGCCTTATAGTCATTACGTAAACGTGCAACTAACAAGCAAGAATGTACACACGCAATAACACAGTGATGTCTGTTCACTATAACAATGCACTCGTAAATACTGTCTAAATATGTTCCGTAGGTTCTAGACTGGATAGTAAACTTCAAACATTGTTGCATGTTAACAGTTTCTCAGTGTGACAAAGCATACTAGAAATGTGAAGTGAAATGTTTTTTGGCAAAGACAAAGTTAAAAAGCAGATTATCTTTCAATAAACGGTTTTACATGTGAAATGTGGTGTAAACCTTTACTCTTCCTAGTACGCAGAGTTTCAACTTCAACGCAATTATCATGTGGTATATGTCGGATTCTGTAAGGTCCATTGTAAACTAGAAAGAATTTGTGACTCAAGTGTTTCTTCTTATGTGACAATGGATGAGCCTTAATGAAAACTTTCTGACCAATATATAATTTCTTTGCATTTGCTTTACCATGTAATTTTTTTCTTTTGTCTGCAGCAGAATTTATATTTTTAATAGCCAAATCAAATATGTCTTTGTGTCGAAGTTTACGTGTATTCGGAAAAGGTACAAGCTCTCCGATTCTATTTGGTGGTTCTTTATTCTTCAGTACAAGAACAGGTGGTAAAGCAGTGGAGTCATGAGGCATTTCATTCAGCACGTTTTGTATTTACCTTTATAGTCATAATATATATATCAGTTCATGACATCCTGTCTTACAAATTACAAAACTCCGCCATCTCTCTACCCCCATCCACCACTGCTGGCGGCTCACCTGCAACTGCGCAACGCTACGCGCTGTTAGCATCCAGCTGCCGCTGCCCGACACTACAATGGCGAGTATTACAACAATGCCAACCAGCCACAGACTGCACACGGCACAGCCAGTGATTTTCATACAGAGCGCTACGTAGCGGCGGCGTTACCAATAAAAAAAACTAAACAGCCTACTTACAAAGCAATGATCACACGCACGGCACAGCGGACACACCAGGAACCGCGGTGTTGGCCGTCGAATGGCGCTAGCTGCGCAGCATTTGTGCACCGCCGCCGTCAGTGTCAGCCAGTTTGCCGTGGCATACAGAGCTCCATCGCAGTCTTTAACACTGGTAGCATGCCGCGACAGTGTGGACGTGAACCGTATGTGCAGTTGACAGACTTTGAGCGAGGGCGTATAGTGGGCATGCGGGAGGCCGGGTGGACGTACCGCCGAATTGCTCAACACGTGGGGCGTGAGGTCTCCACAGTACATCGATGTTGTCGCCAGTGGTCGGTGGAAGGTGCACGTGCCCGTCGACCTGGGACCGGACCGCAGCGATGCACGGATGCACGCCAAGACCGTAGGATCCTACGCAGTGCCGTAGGGGACTACACCGCCACTTCCCAGCAAATTAGGGACACTGTTGCTCCTGGGGTATCGGCGAGGACCATTCGCAACCGTCTCCATGAAGCTGGGCTATGGTCCCGCACACCGTTAGGCCGTCTTCCGCTCACGCCCCAACATCGTGCAGCCCGCCTCCAGTGGTGTCGCGACAGGCATGAATGGAGGGACAAATGGAGACGTGTCGTCTTCAGCGATGAGAGTCGCTTCTGCCTTGGTGCCAATGATGGTCATATGCGTGTTTGGCGCCGTGCAGGTGAGTGCCACAATCAGGACTGCATACGACCGAGGCACAAAGGGCCTACACCCGGCATCATGGTGTGGGGAGCGATCTCCTACACTGGCCGTACACCTCTGGTGATCGTCGAGGGAACACTGAATAGTGCACGGTACATCCAAACCGTCATCGAACCCATCGTTCTACCATTCCTAGACCGGCAAGGGAACTTGCTGTTCCAACAGGACAATGCACGTCCGCATGTATCCCGTGCCACCCAACGTGCTCTAGAAGGTGTAAGTCAACTACCCTGGCCAGCAAGATCTCCGGATCTGTCCCCCATTGAGCATGTTTGGGACTGGATGAAGCGTCGTCTCACGCGGTCTGCACGTCCAGCACGAACGCTGGTCCAACTGAGGCGCCAGGTGGAAATGGCATGGCAAGCCGTTCCACAGGACTACATCCAGCATCTCTACGATCGTCTCCATGGGAGAATAGCAGCCTGCATTGCTGCGAAAGGTGGATATACACTGTACTAGTGCCGACATTGTGCATGCTCTGTTGCCTGTGTCTATGTCCCATTGGTTCTACTTCAAGTGACTCGGCCCCAAAATATTGCAGAACTTATATAATATTGCACATGACGAAATGGCTCCTCAATGTGAAATAGCAGAACTTGATGTCACAAAACTCGTAGGGTGCCACGTCAATGTCAGCTAACTTCTCATGTGTGCTGAGGGATTAAGAGGGGAGACGGTTAGGGCTACAGAAGTTGGTATTTGGATTCTCGGTCAGAAATTTAAAAAATATGTGTTTCAGCACTTTTGGAAATTAAACCGTAATTATTTCATCACTAAAGTATTTTTGAAACTAAATTTCTGAAAATTTTTATTTGGCTTCTCGCTTAGAAATAAAAATAATGTTTTTGAGGTTTTTTGGAAATTCTGTCCCCAAGGGAATGAAATAGCGGGTGAAAATTTTTATGAAAACATTTCGTTACATTAAAACATTTTTAAAATTATATCTGTGAAAACTGGTATTTGACTTCTAAAGAAATGTGTGTTAAGAAAGGAAAGTTTCTATTGAAATATCAGCACAAGAATTCAAAAGCCATCATTAAGAAAGATCTCTAACTCCAGCTATCAGAACTGCTTTTTGTTCAAAAGTACATTCGAGGAAAAAACCATCCTTCTATGGCCTTAATTAGCACTGAAGTGTAGAAGAAATTGCTATTTGTGAAGAACATAAAATTTTCATTCAAGAAAAACAAAAAAATCTGTGCATACAATACATTCTATGCAAGTGAAGCAGTAGGAAATGAGTTAGTATGTATATATTATACAAAAATTTGTATACAAGAATATTAAGAAATATGTTAGATTTATTACTGTTTTGTTAGTAATAAAGAAAACTTTTACAATAATTTGAGGCACATATGATTATATAAAACTGTGTTAAAGTAGTACAATAAAACAAATTATCTTTAAATGGTGGGAGGATGGGGGTCCAATAACATTAACTTTAATTTTTCCATTTCTTCCATATTCATATCATCAGTGGAATCTCTTCCTCCTTCTTCCAAAATGCCATTTTCAGTGTCACTGATGGCCTTCACATTGTTTGCAAATGGTGGTACACTTGATACTGTTTTTCCACAGGAACAACCTTCATTGCATCCTGTGTGACATCTGCAGTAAATGGTTTTCAACAGTTCTGCAGGTGCTGCTCCTTTAGTAGTGACAGCGGCCAAGAGGCCAAATTGTGAAGCCTTCTAGCCCCATTGCAGTATATATAGTGCTGCAGCCGACAAATTTTGTTTTGTTTAAGAGCCAATATTGATACTGTAGGGTGACAACACAGACTGCGTCTGTAGTGGGGTTGGGGGTTGGGTGGGGAGGGGGGAAACACTCAAAAGGAAATTCAATTTTCACCACTCCACCGATATTGACAGCTTACCTCTTACACATTTTGAATTTACATACTACAAAGACATCACACCAAACAAGCCTATTTTCAAGTGAAAAAGAAAATAGTGTATAGGAATTACATTCATTTTTCTGCAGGCTTTTGTAGTGACATTTTCCATACTGAAGTGGGTAATATGGCCAGTTAGTGCCATCGAAATATGATCCCATGTTTGTTTCTCCGATTTCAGGATACATTTTCTAGGCATCTTCTCACTTTTAGATTAGATTAGTTTTTCGTTCCATAGATCCATGTTGAGGAGATCCTCGTGGCTGTGGAATATGTCACCTTTTTTTATTTTATTATATTATTTTTTAAGCTGAAATAACAATACTAATAGTATAAATATATACAACACATCATTTGTTTCTATTAAAAAATTCGTCAATGGAGTAGAAGGATTTGGCCACTAGTAAGTCTTTCAGGCTCCTTTTAAACTGATCTCTATTTGTAACTAAATTTTTTATGTTTGCTGGCAAATTATTGAAGATGAGTGTTCCTGAGTAGTGGACCCCTTTTTGAACTAAAGTAAGTGCTTTTAAGTCCTTGTGCAGATCATTTTTGTTCCTGGTATTGTATGTATGAACTGAGCTGTGTGTTGGAGAAAGAGATATATTATTTAGGACAAATTTCATTAAGGAGTAAATATATTGAGAGGCAGTAGTTAGTATACCCAGTTCTTTGAAGAGGTTTCTACAAGACATCTGTGAGTTTACTCCGCAAATAATACGTATTACACGCTTTTGGACTCTGAAAACTTTTGTTTGACTTGAAGAGTTACCCCAAAGTATTATACCATGTGACATTGTGGAATGAAAGTAGGCAAAGTATGCAAGCTTTTTCACTTTTATGTCGCCTATGTCTGCTAACACTCGAATTGCAAATACAGATTTGTTAAGGCGTTTCTGCAGTTCTGTGGTGTGCTCCTCACAACTGAATTTATTATCAAATTGTAATGCCAGGAATTTAAGACTGTCAACCTCTTCTATCTGCTCTTCTTCGTACTTTATGCATATGCTGGGTGGAAACCTCTTACAGGTTCTGAATTGCATGTAGTGAGTCTTTTCGAAGTTTAATGTCAGTGAGTTGGCTTTAAACCATTTATTAATATCTATGAAAATATCATTAGCAGATCTTTCTAGAACTACACTCGACATACTATTTATTGCAATACTTGTGTCATCTGCAAACAAAACGAACTCTGCTTCTGGCAGTGTAACTGATGAGAGATCATTAATGTACACAAGAAAAAGCAATGGCCTTATGATGGATCCTTGTGGGACACCACATGTACTTTCTTCCCGTCCTGATGATGACTAATGACTTAATTCACTAGTCCCTTGCACTGACACCCTTTGTTTCCTGTTAGCGAGGTATGCCTTGAACCATTTTGCAGCACTGCCTGTGACACCATAGAATTCTAATTTATTTAAAAGGATGTTGTGGTTTACACAATCGAATGCCTTTGACAAATCACAGAAAAGACCTGCTGCTTGTAACTTGTTATTTAATGAATTAAGTACATTTTCACTGTAGGTGTAAATAGCCTTTTCGATATCAGAACCCTTCAGAAATCCAAACTGTGTTCTTGATAATATGTTATTTGTGGTCAGATGGTTGAGAAGCTGCCTGTAGATTACTTTTTCTAAAATTTTTGAGAATGCTGGCAAAAGTGAAATCGGTCTGTAGTTTGATGGCATCTCTTTATCCCCTTTCTTGAATAGAGGCTTAACATCTGCATATTTCAGCCAGTCAGGAAATATCCCAGTTATAATTGACTCGTTACACAAGTAACTTAGAATTGCACTAAACTCACAAGAAAATGCCTTAATTAACTTTGTTGATATTTCATTGTAACCACTAGAATGCTTTGTTTTTAAAGATTTTATTATGGAAGTTATTTCTTTTGGTGATGTGAGTGACATATTCACATACCTGAAGCTATTTGTAAAGGATAGTTTC
The DNA here is from genome assembly GCF_023897955.1 of Schistocerca gregaria. NCBI lineage: Eukaryota > Metazoa > Arthropoda > Insecta > Orthoptera > Acrididae > Schistocerca > Schistocerca gregaria. The sequence goes on from NC_064926.1 coordinate 276,424,891, forward strand.
AGATATTCAAGGGAATTAATTGCTGATCCTGACAATCCCATTCTATCAGTAACGAATATAAAGTACTTGTTAAATAGATTTGCCACACTATGCCCATCGGTTACTAATGTGTCATCTACCCTTAGTGTCATTTGCTCCTATTCCTTTCTGGTTCTACCAGTCTCCTCTTTCACTATATCCCACATTGTTTTTATTTTGTTCCCTGACATTACTGTCTTCTTCTCGTAGTGTATTTGTTTAGATGTCTGAATTACTTTTTTTAATATTTTACAGTATTCCTTATATTTAGCTAAATCATCAGCATTGGAGCTATTCTTGGTCGATAGATACATTTTCCTTTTTGTCTTAGGGGAAATCTTTATTCCTTGTGTGATCCATGGTTTTATTATAGACTTCTGTTTAATTTGAGTAACTTTTAGAGGAAAACAGTTTTCAAACATGGTACTGACATTGTTCATGAATGTCTTATATTTTTCATTCATGTCATGAGCACTATAAACACCTTTCTGGTTCATATCTTTGAGCAGTTTTCTAAAACACTCAATTTTTGGTTGATTGAATACTCTCCTGTACTCAGATATAGCAGTCTTGATAATCTGCTTAGAATTTACATCAAAAACAAGGAGCTGCATGACATGATCTGATAGTCCATTTATTACAGGTATTATGATATTATTTTGTTCCTTTGATTTGTCTATAAAAATGTTATCAATGGCTGTCCTTGAGGATTTAGTGATCCTAGTTGGAAAGTTTACAGTGTTAGATTGAAAGACAACATTACTAACTGCAGTAAATGTTTACTGGAAGATTGAATTAGAAAATCTGTATTAAAGTCACCAGCAATCAAAATTTCTTTGTTTCTTACTGTTAAATAATCCATAAGAGCTTCTAGATGATTTATGAATAGATTATAATTTCCTGCAGGTGCTCGGTAAATAGTTACTATTATATAGGATCTGTTATGGAACTCTACTTCTGTTGCACATGCTTCTAGATACTGTTCTAAACAGAATATATTAATGTCAATGTTCTTGAATTTATGGCAGTTTTTAATAAATGTGGCAACTCCTCCTCCCTCCATATCTACTCTGCAGAAGTAGGAAGCTAGCTTAAATCCTGAAATGTCTAACATATCTATACCAGTGGTCACTTGATGTTCAGAAAGGCAGATTATGTCAATTGCATTAGATGAATTCATTTCATCAATACAAATGAGTAGTTCATCAACTTTATTTTTGAGTCCCAGAATGTTCTGGTGTAATAAAGATAACTGATACTGCATACTAATGGGATTATAACTGCTTTGGTGAAGATGAACTGGCAGTTTCTGGTTACTTTCTGTTAAACATTGTTTAAATGGAGGCTGTATGCTAAAATCTGACTCCTGTTCATCTATTTTCTCAAACTGAGTCTGTCTGCCAATCTCTCTTAAAACTCGTTTTCTATCCCCCTTCCCTATCCTAAAAAAGGCACCCCTCTGACACCTGTGATCACTGGTATTTTACCACTTGTGACAGTGTCCCCCCTTAAGTTGTCTGCAATCAAGCCAGATCGTTTCCCTTCCCTTTCCTATTGAGGTGAAGGGCATGCCTAGTGTAGTCCCTCCTATCAATAGCATCCACAGGAATCAAATCAATATGGGACCCTATATATGTCCTAAGCAGCCACTCCAATCCCAAGTCCACCCTCCCTACAGAAGAGTTCAAATGAGGCCGATCATGGCGTCTCAACACAGACACAAATCCCACACTCGTATGCTTCGTTGCTGATGCTATCTTCACCAGGTCACTCTCTATGGAATATTCAGAGTCTCTGTCAATGCTGTTCCCTGGACCACCCACTATAACTATGGCATCCTCCTTCGTGAAATCCTTGCATAGAGAACCTATATCCTCTGTTACCTGAGACCCAGATCTGCACTAGGCTTGAAAAAGTTTGTGACCTGGTACTCTGGATCTAGATTTTCCTGCAGTAGTTGGCCAACACCTCTACCATGGGAACTAACTAGTAACAGAACTTTATTTCTCTTTACAAATTTCCCTACCGTTTTCAAGTCCTTGAAAGCTTGTTGTGCCCTTTCTACAGCTTCAGCTACATGAGGCTCATCCGATTCTGACTGAGGCAACAGGTCAAATCTATTTTCAAGCTTTCTCACAAAGCTGTCTGATGCTCTCCTTTGCCTGTTCCCCCTATTACCTGTTGCCACTTCCCACCTCTGTTCACCCTTCTCCCTCTTTAACCTGTCCAGATCCTCCCGTGCTTTGTCTAGGTCAGCTTGAAGAGCTGCAATTTTCCCTTCCTGTTCCAGTATTTTCCTATCTCTACTGCAGATTCTACAATACCACTGGTGAGCCTCATTTATGTCCCCATTTCCCACCCCACTACATTCGCTCCAATGAAAGAAACTTAAGCTGGGTTCACACAGGCAACAAAAGTATCGCCACTGCCAATGGCAAACTGCAGTTGCTTTGTAGTTGCATGTGTGAACTCCTAGTTTTCGGTGGCGCCATTTAAGAATCGCAACTTTTGTCACGCCACGAAAGGTTGAACTTGGTTCTACTTTGTTACGCCAGTTTGCCTTCTCCACAATCGAATAACGTCATTCGATTGCTACCTCGCGGCTGGATTCAAACCTTTCTAGTGCGTATTCGTTCGCAGATAGTGCTTTTGTTTGTGCGTTTGCTATTAATATGTCGAAAAATTGGTCAACACCGACAATTATGAGATTCTTGGAGGTGTATCAAGAACGAGAACGCCTGTGGAACCACAAAAGCGAATCATACAAATTCAGAAACTTGAGAGATGCTGCATTATTTGAAATAGTAAACAGTATGCGTGAAAATGTACCTGGAATTGATATAGCTACAACAAAATTAAAAATTTGAAGCATTCGAAACGCTTACATGAATTAACATAAAAAAGTACTGAAATTACTTAAGAGTGGTGCGTCTACAGACGGTTTATAAACTCAGCCTTGCTTGGTTTGAAGCTGCAGACCGGTTCTTAAAACATGTAGTCGAGACAAGAGAGACGAGAAACACTTTGGTAAGTAACACTTTACATTTATTATGTTTCCAAAACATCTTATTTAGTAGTATGTAAAGCCGTTTAATCAGCTGATACAGGTGATGCCATTTTGCAAACTGCGCAATTACGAAGAATTTGTGGCGTCCTGTGTGAACGGTAGCTCTCAGCGCTACTTCAGAATGACTTGACTTGTGGCGATACTTTCGGTGCTTGTGTGAACCCGGCTTTAGTATCTGAAAGAATAGTAAGCAGCTGCAGCACCGTTTACAAGATATCCAAGATAGCCGCCGAGTGAGATCACAGGTATTTTCTTCGGCCGCTAAAAGAACATATTTACGAGGAAACAGTGTCAAATTTAAATTTTCTTTGTTGTGTTTACTTGCTGTAGTGTCTGCTCTTGTCACACAACTGATTATTAGCGTCCCAGCACAGCTTGTTCTTGAAAAAACGTGTTCTTTAGCTGAAGTCCCGATAGTCGCGATATAAACACAAAATATTCTATTCGAGTTTTCTTGATGGTGCATAATTCATTTAAAAAATACAGCTTCTAGTTTCATCAGTTTCTTTTGACGCAATAAAAGTGTAATTAAACGTTTCTAAATACTATTTAACTAACACATTTCGTATTTTTTACTAGTTACATAGACGCGATCTAGGCCTAAATTTACCAAAATATAAACGTTTAAAACCTGACCAAACATGCCTGATAACGTAAATTCTCTAAAAGCAAAGTAGTTGCAAATTCATTCTTCTGTCATTGTATCTCTAAATCAGTACAAGAACAACAACCACCGCACATAAGACCTATGTGTTGTATTTTTCTTAACACACAGCCAATCTCGCGTCCTTGACAAATTTAAAACATTCTTTAAACTTAATTATTCTTTCGAAACTGACCATGAGTGAGAAATGTGGGAGCAGTTACAGAGTATTGAGTAGAGGGATTTGTTGCCAGTCTCGTAGGAAATATTTTCAGTGGGGAGAATGTTGGGAGAATAGAAGATGCTCTCTCCTGGAACTGCAGAGTATGCAGTAGGAACATTTTGATTGTGGAACAGGAAAGGAAAATCTGTGCCGTTCAGGCACAGTTGGAGGAAGCAAGGAAGGAACTGACTAGGATGAAGAGAGATAGAGTGGAGGAGGGTGGTTGGGAACTGGCGGCTGGTAGAAGAATACGAAGAAAAAGGACATGATCTGACAGTTTTATCATCAACACCAAAATAGGTATCTACCACTGCCAGAGGTAAGTGGAGAAGAGCCTGAGGTAGAACGAGGAGCAGGAAATGTGCAGCGCACTTCAACCAAGGCCAAGAAGCATAGGAATGTACAAAGTGTTAGGAAGAAGAAAGTGCTGCTGCTAGGTAGCAGCCATGGGCTAAGTGTAGGCCCTCAGTTACAGGAAAGTTTAGGGGCAGCGTACCAGGCCACTAGTATCACTAGTTTCTCTGGTCCCCATAAGGACAATCAACAGATGGGGTTTCCCTAGGTTTGGCCTACACATAAACAGGACTGAGAAGGGAAGATTGGCACAGCTGATTCATGAAAGTATAATGGGTGGATCTCAGGCCACACATAGTCAAATACCTATTATCATAGGTAGGAAAAGTAGGTATTTTTCGGATAAAACCAGACAACAGGTTCCCCTGCATAAAGAGTGTCTCCAGCAGTTTAAAAGATACTGAAACAATCACTCACAAGACAGATTTTAACACTTCAAATATCACACATACCAGATGTGACAAAGAAAAACAAACCATTGGAAAGGGTAGCATGGGGCATTTCACAGTTATAACAATGCTCCATCAAAACATGCAATCATTAAAAATAAAATACAACTTTTAGAAGTTGAGCTCCAATCTTTGAACTGCACAGTAGTTTGTATTACTGAGTACTGGTGTAGAGACACATAAATCCAACATGTAGTCTTATCATTAAATAAAAGGGCAAACTCTTACTGTAGAACTACCTCAAGGTGTGGAGGATCAAGCATTAATATGAGAAAAGGAACACAATTCAAATCAAGGCATGATTTCAGTACAGTAAGAGAAGACTAACACTTTAAAATATCAGCTATTGAATTAACAGGGCTTGATATCACCAAGAAATTAACCATTTTGTGTGTGTATAAATCTACCAGTGGTAGTCTGGATATTTTTTCAATAAATTAACAGTAGTTCTAGATAAAGTCTCAAGTACAAAGGTCAACATGATTCTGTGTGGGGACATTAACATCAACACCAACATCGTAAATGAATCCAGCAGCGCCTTCATAAACATCCTACTAAGTTTTGGCATGTCCCTATTGGTCAATAGCGCAACAAGGGTTACTACAATGACTGCATCAGTAATTGACCATGTGGCCACAAATATGGACAGGGAAAAATGAGATGTAGCTGTAAAACATCTCGGACTATCAGACCATCTCTGTCAAATAACAACAGTAAAAAGGCATTGAATCATGCCCTAAACTAAAAGCCTACACACGACATCTATAAGAAATCAAAATAAAAGATTTTTCAAAAGAATTAGAAAAACAAGGCTGGGATGAAGCGTATTAGGAAAGCAATGTGAATAAGAAATTCTCTAAATTCTCCATATTGTTTAAATTGAACTTTAAGAAGGCATTTCCAAAAGTATGCATGTCTGTATCAACATCTCACAAAAACAGATGGATAGCTGCAGGTATTCAGAAGTCCTCCCTAACACTTAAACATCTCAGTTCCATGAAAAAGATTCGCAATGATCGACAATTCTTAAATTTCTATCACAGATACATAAAGATCTATAGGTAAGTGGTGATTGCTGCAATCAAGTCATTTAATGGCAAAATAATGTGTAATGCAGAGAATAAAAGGAAAGCAGCCTAGGATGTACTAAAAAAGGAAAATGGGGAGAGACAACCAAATGCTAAAGGAGGTGGATAAGGTAATAAATGATCCACAACACTTAGCAAACTATGTAAACGAGCATTTTTCAAGTATTGCAGAGAAGTCACAGCAAAAATTCCCCAAAACAAATATAACACCTGTATGTAATGTTGCACTAAATACAATGATTTTACTTCCAACCACAGAGATTGAAGTCAATAAAACTGTTCAAAAACTAAAAAATAAAACGTCAGTAGGCTTAGATGTAGAACCAATGTGTGTACTGGAACAGTGCATAGCGATTATACAAGGCCCCTTAAAAAATATAATAAATGAATCCTTCACATCAGGGACATTTCCAAAGCAGTTTAAACAGGCAAGAGTTCTACCATTGCTTAAGAAAGGTAATGCACAAGACATAGAAAATTACCAGCCGATTTCCCTGCTGTCTGCATTCTCAAAAATAATAGAAGCATTTTTGAAAGGGAGGTTAATGAATTACCTGAATAATACAATCCTTTAAGCGAATCACAGTTTGGTTTCCAAAGTGGCAAAAATATGGAATCAACCATGGTAGAAATCACAAAAGCTGTACTTGATGCTCTTGATAAAGAAGAGAGTGTCACAGGCATATTTTTGGATCTCTCTAAGACATTTGATACAGTCGACCAAAAGATTCTATTAAATAAATTAAAAGCATTGGGAATAAGAGGGGTAGCTTATGACTGGTTTCGATCATACCTAGCAGATAGGGTGCAAAGAGTAGAGATAGCACATACCTCAAATAGCTCTAAACATTTAGTAGAACACTTACAAGAACCAAAATACATTAATATCGGGGTTCCACAAGGTAGCATATTAGGACCAATAGTGTTCCTGGTATACATCAAAGACGTTCCTAGTAGTGTTACTCATGGTGAAAAAAATCCTCTTCGCTGATGACTGAAATATTATAGTCACTGAGAAAACAGGAGAACTTCTTGCTGAGAAAGGAAATGAAACCCTCAAGGAAGTTTATGATTCATCAATAAGCACTGAAGTTACATTGAACATAAAGACAACTAATGCTATGACCTTCAGTTTGAAGAGGAAAAGTGTTAAATGTCGATGGCACCTCTATAGACTGTGTAACAAATGCAAAATTTCTAGGAATGAATTTTGATTCTCAGTTGAAGTGGTATGAACACACAAAAGTACTTGCAAACAGAATGTCATCCGCATGTTAGAATTGTATCATCTGTGTGTAACATGCAGTGTCTCTTAATTACATATTAATGATATGTACACTCAATTCTTAGCTAAGGTATTCTATTTTGTGGGAACAAAAGCATAAAACGTGAACACAACTTTCAAATTCCAGAAAAGCGTTATAAGAATAATAACCAAAAATACTAGTCAACGCATTGGAAAGATCTGTCAAAAGCACTGGGGATTTAACTGCTCCGTGTGAATACATTTACCAGTCAGCTATACACATGAAAAATAACATTGGTAATTACTGCACAAACAGCTCTGTCCATGACCATGCTACAAGAGATGGGCTCATCTTACGTTTACCAAGAAAAAATGAACTTAAATCTCAAAACAGCATTTTCTACAAGGGAATAAAACTGCACAATAAAAGAAAATAGCAATAATACACTTATTTAAAAAGGCAGCTAAAAAGTAACTGCTATACAATACATTTTATACATTCAAGGATTTCTTAGATAAAACAGAGTAAAAACAATTTGATAAAAATGTTGTACAAATAAATAATAGTAATAATGTTAATAATAATAATAATAATAATAATAATAATAATAATAATAATAATAACATTCCACATAACGCCTTCACTTTATGTTTTTCCTTCTTTTTTCCTTTCTAGAAATACTTAACCCCAAGCTATGCATAGGACAATACTAACACCTCTTCCTCTTTCAGAGATCAACATCTCACTCATTATGGAGCGATGCTGACTCAGTTTTTCGGGATTGCAAATGGGAAGTTGCAGTACAGAAAATGGCCTAGAGATCACCAGTGTGTGTGTGTGTGTGTGTGTGTGTGTGTGTGTGTGTGTGTGTGTGTGCAGTGACTGATAGTGAGATATGAGTGAATGGTGTGGCATTACATTATTTAATAAGTTATTTGTAAAAAAAAGTATTGTATACAGGAGTAAATCTAATGACTGTCTCTGACTAAAAGTCTGTAAATGTATGTGTATACGAATTAGCTTACTTTAAATTGGTCTAAACTTGTAAATACTTTGACTTGTCCTATATCCTTGTAAAAAGGGATCTACAGATGAATAAAGCTACTACTACTACTACTACTACTACTACTACTACTACTACTACTACTACTACTACTGCACTAATGTATTCAGCAAGATATAACGGAACAGTGTCAGTTTTAAACAATGTAAAATTATTAATTCAAAATTGCCTCAAAGAAATAGAATGGTTGATGACAGCTTTATAAGTAAGAGGACTTAGAAGTCAGTTTTATTTGTTGTACTATGCGTGTTTTTTGGAAGTAAGTGACTGTTATTGAGTCAAACATCTTCGGCACTTTTCTCAATGAGTGGCGTCGCCATTTTTCCCGATCTGACTCCATGTCGAAATTTCTGATACACAGAAGAAATTATCACACTGAATTAAATAACAAGGACCTAAATTTGTAGGTTAAAATGTTGCTTAAACGGCGATATTGTAAAACGTATCGAGAATAATGTAAACAACTTACCTTACATCAGACAAATCAAAATCAGAAAAGTTAATAAAAAAAGGAACTGAACAATCTTTCTCTGTCCTGTACTGACAACAATGACGATGTGTTTCAGAACTAGTTTCACCAATTCTCGACAGGTAGTAGCACTGTTCAAAGCAAAAACTTTATGACACCTTACCATATCGACATTATTATTAACCTGTAACCTACATAAATCATTACACTATATTAATTAATTGCAACAACTGCATTGTTAGCCACTGGTACAAATGTTTACTAAATGTTTGGAATATCATTTTCATGTTACTCATTGCCTTCTATTACGACTGCCTTAATTTGATTTCAAATTACTTGATACAAACATGTACCACACTTGAAGATGCCCAACTGTATAATGCGCACTCACGAATCCATGTTACTTCTATTTGACATCTATACCATAGCAGCTGATTAGTGCCAGTTGCACACACTAGTGAGTCATCCACACTGGAACGCAAACAATAAAGTATTCCCTCTTTCACTTCTATTAGTGCTTTAACTACACAGTGCCTGCCATACATACCACTATGTGCCTGAGCTCATGGCTGAATTCACCACCATTAATTAAAATTAAGCACATCTTGAAGTATTAATGTCTCTGTAAGTATTTTTGTTTGTTAAAGGGCAAGAAAAATACACTCTTAAGCCTAGAATGTTTGGGTGAAAAATAGGGGACCCAATAAATGAAACACTTATAACAAGTGACAAACAGTATATTTACATCAAATGGCGAATTCTTACTTTCTTCACATAGTACTGAATACTATAGTGACATTTTAACTTTTTGAATTACACAATCGTAAAAGAACTGAAAAACATTCTTCTTTGCAGTGGTAAATGTAAGTAAACTGGAAATAAAAGTAAATTTTTGTTGAAATGTGAGTATAAAATGGAATAAGTTGTAAAACCAAGAAGAAAAAAATGTTGAATTTTTATTGTATAAATAGAAATTGTGAATATAATGAATACTTTGAGAGATATCGTCCTCTAAAAATCACCATTTTTCAATACAGTCGCTGCAAACCATTTCAACATGCGCCAAGCATATCCACATATTGCAAACTTTGCAAAACTATTTAGCTTTGCTGTCCTAGTACTTCTATCATCTTCCCCTTTTCCCTGGTTGCGGATCTTCAACTGTTCTTTGTTCTTGGGTGCCGGAGAGGTTCGAGGCAAGCCTGCAAATTTGGCGTGGTAGCCTTCACATACTGTCAAATATGGTGTTATGAAAGACTTTCCTAAGGTTCTCTTCTAACTGAAACAGTTTTGTTTGCTTTTAATACAATGTAGTCATTGAGAAATGGTATGTTCAACTAAAGGAAAAAAAAAGAAAAAAGAGGACAGGAAGGCCACTGCCTTGTCCCTCTAGCAACAGTATATCCACCTCACACAGCTTCTACGACATCAAGGCCGTTACTTGTTTTGTCGTAGCCCGTTATTATACCTTTCTTTCCCTTTTCGCCACTATCGGTGTTAATTTCATCATCATGATGTATTCACAATATAAGCAGTACTGATTTGTTTCGTTTTGATACATGTGAAAATAGTGTGACTTCTTCCTGAAATCCAAACATAATTGAGTACTCTTTTCTAGTTTGTTTTGGGTAAAACCTCAACTGGAACAACAGGCTAATTTTTGTATTTACCAACCACAGTAATTTTTTCTCTTGTAGTACTTTTTTGAATGTTGGGAAAAACTTAAACCAACTGTCTATTGTTAGATTTCTTCTAGACTCTTTTGCTGGGTCTACAAGATGTGAAACATCATCATCTGCCTTATTACTGACTTTGTAAGGTGCTTGTGGTTGTGTACCTGCATAGACTTCCAAATGTTTCACGTAGTACGTTTTAGAACAAGACAGAATGAAAATCATTACCCATGCCTGGCAGTTTCGTTTGGGATATACATCCTGAATCTGCACCTGCCTCTGTATGGATGGAGTGTTTCATCAAAAGTAACGTTTTCTGACGAAGCAAAACATGCATTGCATTGGAGGCAAACATATCAAGAATGGATCTTATGGTAGCAAGATTATCTTGTGCATTTCATTCTTCGTTTCTATGAATGTTGTCAAACCTGATTAAATGAGTCAAAAAATCTGAACCTTTCCAGTGACATACTTGCTCGATAGATTTCTATTCCGATCTCATCTGCATCCCAAAAAGTCTTCAGTATTCATTTTAGTACCATACACTACTCAAGCTAAAGGCCCGTCCACACGTAACGATCTGTCTGCGCACATCACATCTGCGCAGACAGATTGTTGCGTGTGGACAGAAGATTTGAACCAACCTGAGGTGTGTGCAAACTTCAGCCCGGTCCACACGCAACGATCTGTCTACGCAGACGTCTGTACATGCAAAACATCGCTGCAAATGTGGTGTGTTCACACAACACAAACCCCAATCTACTACTCGCCCGCCATCTGTCGGCGTAGAAAAGAAATATCAGCGGCGAGTGACTACGCTCCCCGTAAACGTCAAAAATTTAATTCAGTTATTTTGAAATATAGAAACGGATGACGTTCTGTTGTGGTCTGTGTTCACAACTTGTGTTGCAAAAAACATTCAGACCAACCGCAGGAAACAGAGAAAGCGGTCAAAATTGTGTAGACAGTGGCTGCTAAAGCGAAAGCAGTTTTCTCACGTACATTTACTGCGAGTTTTGCAGGGTGAACACTAAGAAAACCAAGCAGATGAAAATACCATAAGGTTGGCTGGTATACTTGATCTACTCCTACAACAGATGTTCTAGATTTCTGAACTTTGGATAACTCTTGTCGGTAAACAGTTCGCAACGAATTTTTATTTTTTATAACTGTTTCTGTTTGCCGAGGCGTCAACTGCCCGCAATTTTTCAATTAGAGCATTGTATGGTGCTGTCTTTTTGTCTCGGTCACTATATTCTTTACTTTTAATCTTCCACATTCGTGGGTGGTTTCTATATATTTCAATGAATTCACTAACAAATTCTCGAGAACACTGACGAGTATCAGCCATTTTAATGCCCTGTGCGCACAAATACAAACAGACGAGCAAACAGCTGATTTGCGCCAGATTTGCGGCGATCTCCTGTCCACACGCTCCAACTTGTCTGCGCAGATGTGGTTTGAACCCACAGATTTGAGAGGTTTCGCTCAAACCTCCTACTTCCAGGTTTGCACACACCTCAGGTTGGTGCAAATCTTCTGTCCACACGCAACGATCTGTCTGCGCAGATGTGATGTGCGCAGACAGACCGTTGCGTGTGGACGGGCCTTTAGAAGTTGGAGGTTTGAGCGAAACCTCTCAAATCTGTGGGTTCAAACCACATCTGCGCAGACAAGTTGGAGCGTGTGGACAGGAGATCGCCGCAAATCTGGCGCGAAACAGCTGTTTGTTCAGTCTAGAGTAGGGCATTAAAATGGCTGATACTCGTCAGTGTTCTCGAGATAAACCACCCATGTTTGTGTAACATTAAAGTAAAGAATATAGTGACTGAGACCAAAAGACAGCAGCATACAATGCTCTAATTGAAAAATTGCGGGTATTATTTCACTCAACTCTCGTTTCGATATTATAGTTGAAAATTCCAAATCCTTGTAGCTTCTTCGTGTTGCTAGGAATCTTAGTTACCGCCAGCCGTTCATGAGGAGAAATTGCCCTTCTCTATAAAAGTATTTTTTTCTCGTAATATGAGGGGTAACAAGCTTTAAGAGATAATTATAAGTTTCGACATCCATCCGCAAATAGTTTCGCCAGTCGTTAGATTCGCCCTGCAACTCTCGCAGTAAATTTTTCTCTTTAGCAACCACTGTCTACACCATTTTGACCGCTTTCTCTGTTTCCTGCGGTTGGTCTGAATGTTTTTTGCCACACAAGTTGCGAACACAGACCACAACAGAACTTCCTCATTTCTATATTTCAAAATAACTGAATTAAATTTTTGACGTTAACGGGGCGCGTAGTCGCTTGCCACTGATATTTCTTTTCTACACCGACAGATGGCGGGCGAGTAGAAGATTGGGGTTTGTGTCGTGTGAACACACCACATTTGCAGCGATCTTTTGCATGTACAGACATCTGCGCCGATGTCTGCGCAGACAGATCGTTGCGTGTGGACCGGGCTTAAGTAAAGTAGGCCAAAATATGCCTCCAGTTCTTCAAAACTTGTAGGCCTAACTCGTATATTTGTTTCGAACTGAATCAATACAGATATTGGTTGAGTCAAGAACTAAAACAATAACTTCTAAAAAATAACTGCCATTATTCTAACAGTGAACGTACATCCATCGCAGCTTAAACACTTCCAGGCAAATGCATAACTATATTGTGACGTCTTGTTCAAAGGCTTTGTGGGAAACAAGTTTTTCTCCATTAAGTTGCTCCATTCCTTCCTTTACAAAAGCGCATAGGTGACGCATCTGAGTCAGGTACAGGAGTTGTTCTTAAATCAACAAGCGTAGGAACATCGGTGCTGGCACAAGGCTGAACATCTTTCTCTTCACCACCACTTATTTCTCTATTACTGTCACGATCAATGTTAATTTCTAAGTCTGGGCCCGCATCACAATCGTCGTCTTCACTTTCATCATCATATAAAGTTACGTAAATTTCACTATATGAAAGATTTTCTCTTGTCCTTTTATATTGTAAACTATTGACAATGATAATTCGCTTTTAGGATGTCACAAATAGTTCGCAAAGTAACCCAACGATGAGCCTATACCAAAAACAAAAAGAATGGTATCTCACTGGCAGAGTTTAGTTACGTAAACTGTCGGGCTGGGTCTGACAGACCCATGCGCTTTTTATAAGACTGCCAAACAATGAGTAAACAAAGCAAAACTGAGTCACGACGTTAATGGTTTCTCTCGGGTGTTTCGAGAAACTGGCAGAATGCTCGAGTCAAATCAGCAACTGTAACAAAATCAATTCGGAGAAACAAAAACTAGTGGGTCTCACAGACCCAAACCGATCACTCTAGGGTTAAGAAGCACTCAACGTTAGTTGGAGTTTTTATTCTGCTGTTAGATAGTTGCCAGAAGCATTTTATTACAAAATCCAGCTGTGAACAGTGGATCGCTCGAACATTACGCATGCTGCCTGCACGCTCCAGTTTGACGACCACTGATCTAATGGGTTGTTTTTCCAAGTCTGCATCTATAAATAAGTTCTTAGGGAATGCTGTTGAGCAGTTGCTTATGTAGGAGACAAAGAAGTGAGATTGAAAGATGACTTTGATACAATTTTTCCCAAGATTTGATAACAAAGCACATTTAAATGCTTTGTTTCATCTTCGCAGTGCAGGGCTGCTCTGAACTTCTGCCCAGCCTTATCATCACCAGTAGCACTGAAGTTGCTGAATATATCTACTGCCTTCTGAAGGCTATGGGGTGTTGTTTTTTTCCCTTCCTTGACGAGTTTCAGTTTTCCTTTGCCATAAAACGATGAAGTTGTATCATAGCCATGGAAGGTATGTAGGAACCTAATGTTGTCTCTCGATACTATAGACAATTCGAAATTTAGAGGGCTGTAGACTACATTGGATTGTCTGTATTTACCTGACTGCAGTACAAAAATCTTTTCCAAGTAAATTCAGGTGTTCACGTTTTGTCTATCCCCTATTGCTACTGGGATTGTTGAAAGGCAAGGTGATGGACTGGGCTTGGCTTGCAAATTATTGGAACATATCTGAGATGAGGAGCTGTGTGCTAAAAACACTGAATGTCATAGGTTTTGTCAGAGGGGTTTCCACTGGCCAATCAGGGGTAGAGCGAAACAAGGAAGTCCTGGATACATGAGGTCAGATGAAGCTATGGAAATGATTTCTTCCTACCTCAAACAATCGGAAGAGTGCCAGTCTATTTTGCAAAAGTTAAAGGACAAAATCACGAATGACTGGGACAAATTGTAAACATCACAAAACTCGACTCTTCCAGAAGTATGGTGAAGAAACTATGAGACAGTATCTTACAGCCTGTTTCAGAAGTACAGACTATAAGATACTGTCTGACAGTTTTCATTACAGCAAGCTATCAGATCCACAAGAAGAGTATCTGAGAATCTTAAGGGCTGCTGTAGATATACTTCGTGAGGACGTCCATACACAGGTCTGTAATACATTGCAATACCCTTCATGTGTTGATTTCTGATCCCTGGATAATTTCTCCATTTCCTTAGGTCATTGATCTCGAAAAACAAACAATAAACTCTAGACAAATGGGATAAAAGTGTGTTGCTTTGTCACATGCAGTGATTTCTGCAGGAAGGCCACAGTCACATCTGTCTTACTATTGATTGGACTCAGTACATTCATGTAAAAAAGATTCAATTCAAGGCTTATTGTTGATGCCCTTAGTGCAATGGGATTCACAGCTCCATAAATGGAAGCTTCCCCATTTGAGACGTCCTCGAGTGCATGACCTGAGCATCGTAACACAACCAGCTCCACTCTGATAATGCTGATTATAATATCTACATGATTAGTGGGTTGAATACTTTCCATTTCATGGGAGGAATCATGGCAGTTTCTCCCTACTCAGCTATGGATTTTATTTATTTTCATTTTCTCTAGATCCTTGATGCGAGTGTATCGCTAGGATGTAGAACATGTCAGATTATTACAGAAATAACCATATCTAAATGGTCATGAGGATTAAAAACTAAATCATACATAAACAGATATATGAGGTTCAAATGTTCAAACAACCCAGATCATAGTATTAATAATGGTTACACAAACAAACTATGTCTTACGGTCTAATACATAAAAAAGCATTCTGTCATCAATTGAGATCCCAGTGCTACATAATCATTTCTTACAGGAATGCTTAAAATTAAATACATTGTATAAATAATTCAAAAGTCAAGATTGCTTAAACACTGTTTAAACAGTGTTTAAGTGATCTTTGCTTTTGAATTTTTTACACGACAGAGTGATCGCCCCACAAGACACTATGTGTTCACTACTAAATACATTGTACTAATTGTTACACACTGTCAAAAAATTCCTGAAAAGAACACAAAAACTATTTGAAAGATAAAGTTTCAGCTGCTTTTTAAATTTAGTCATATGTCCAATGACTGATTTAACATGAAATGAAGTTTATTGTAGACTTTCATGCTTGAAATGTACTCCTTTCTGTACCGTGCTGAGCTTTTTTATATCTTTCTGATTTACTTCTTGTACCATAATCACGATACGGTATTCACTGTTTGTTTTGTAAACTGTATGACTATTCTTCACACAAAGCACATTAGTCAAAAAATGTACTGAGATGGCATGGTGCGGGTCCTGAGCTGTTTGAATAAGTTTCTGAAAGAGCATTTGGGGTGCATTCCAGCCATAATTCTGATGACCCTTTTCTATGCAATAAAGACTTTGTTTGCTCGTGACTGGTCACCCCAAAATATGATGCCATATATCATAAGAGAATGGAAACATCTTAGGTATGCAGCTTTAATTGTTTCCAAGTCACAAATAGATGAAATTGAGCAATGGCAAATGCTGTTTAATTCAGTCTTTTACATAGGTCGTTGATGTGAACTGACCAGTGTGACAAGAACATTGATCGGGAAAGAAGATGTCCAACTTCTGAATTTTTGTCTACCAAAGTGATGCTTTGCAAAGGGGTACAAAGGTTTCTGAAAAATCTCCTAATAAAGACACCATGTTCGGTATTCAAGTGCAACAGGCAGAAGAAGATACAGTTGGTTGGTTAAAAGAGGGGGGTTGGGGGTGGGTGGGTGGGGGGGGGGGGAGTGGGGGAGGGACCAAACTGTTAGGTCATCAGTATCTTGTTCCAAATAAAACAATGCCACAAGGGTGAGAATAAAACAAACGAGACTGACAACACAAAACGGAGAGAAAGGAAAAACCACAAGAATGACAGAAGGGTAACAAACACTTAAATGGACAAAAGGAGAGAAGAAAACCAAAGAAACACAAGAAACAGGTAGAAGAGATTAAAAACAACATTCCACATTATCATGGCCGGCTGATCATGAGAATAAAAAAGAGAAGCCAGCCACTCTGCAACACATTAAAACCTCCACCCTAAAAGCACTAGGGTGTAGGACATAACAAGACAAAGGACATGGGCTAAAACTTAGATCAAATGACAAAACCCACCTTCACAAATAAAACATAAAACTAAATCATCTGATGAGGCGTTGTCGGATAAAATTAGTGGGAACGAGTCTGGTAACTGAAGATTTCATCATCACAGGGCAGTCAAAGTGGGACAGTGCACCAGGACGGGGGCCACTGTCACCAGGAGCCGCATCGACACTGACGGAGGTCTTCATACCGCAGGAGGTAGCCATGGGTCACCCAAGCGTGACCAATGCGGAACCGGCAGAGAACCACAGAGTCCCTGCAAGAGGCCTGCACGGAGGATTTGCACACTTTCCATGCCTCAGGGTCACCTGCTCCCACCAATTGAGTAGTTGTAAACATTCCTATGGTGGATGAGGCATCAGTGAGATCCAGGTCCACTGGGGGTGATAAGATCTCCACTGCATCATCAGATGCAGAACTGATAGGTAGTGGTGGTGTTGGAGCCACCAGAGGATCCCATTTTGTAGCAGACTACTTCCTAGTTTGCTTGCTCTCTCACTTCTCTTTAGGGGCTTGCTGGGAAGATTTCTCCGAAGCAGTTTTAGGCATGGGTGTGAAGCACTTTGTCCAGCAGCTTTTGGCTCCTTCCACTGGAGAGTGTCCGAAATGGCATTAGTGGAGACCTCTGCAGAGAGGGCCCCAACGGACCCCTTTCACATGAGAGGAGCTGGAGGAGGCTGTTGCTTCTTTAGCAGGGGGAAGGAGACTGATGTCCCCTGCATTTAGAGGGATTGGGGGGGGGGGGGATAGGTCTTCCTCCCAAAGTTGATGTTTTGAGAGCAACGGAGGAAGATTTGCCCCTACCACCATGGGACAGATGTATTCTGGTGGCCCAGAGAGAGCACTGGTTATGGCACAGAGTGAGGAACCGCCAGCACTTGGGATGGCGATGGTGACATAGCTGCAGCACATGTTGATGTCAACCAAATGGGGTGTAATCCTTCAAATTTACGTCTATCCTCTGTGTAAGTCAACTGGTCCAGGGTCTTGTACTCCATGATTTTCCACTCCTTTTGGAGTACTGGGCACTCTGGCGAGCAGGGGGAGTGCTGCTCTCCACAGTTGATACAAGTGGGAGGAGGCGCACCTGGAGTAGCTGGGTGCAGAGGGTGTCTGCAGTGTCGACATGTGGTGCTGAAAGTGCAGCAGGAAGACATGCCCAAACTTCCAGCACTAAAGCACTATATAGGGGGAGGAACATATAGTTTAACATCACAGCAGTAAACCATCGCTTTGACCTTTTCAGGCAATGAATCACCCTCAAAGGCCAAGATGAAGGCACAAGTAGCAACCCTGTTGTCTTTGGGTCCCCTGTAAACACGCCAGATGAAATGAACACCCTGCCGTTCTAAATTGGCGCGGAGCTCGTTGTCAAACTGCAAGAGAACACAGCGGAAAATGATCCCCTGGACCATGTTGAGGCTTTCATGGGGAGTGACAGAAACAGGAATACCACCCAGCTTGTCACAGGTGAGTATCGCTCAGGACTTGGCTGGCGATGCTGTCTGAATCAAGATTGCACCGTTTCGCATCTTGGATAGCAGTCACTTCTCCAAACTTATCCTCAAGGTTTCAACGAAAAATTGAGGCTTTGTAGGTAGAAAGGAGTCCGCATCAGTTCTGCTACAGGCTAAAAACCAAGGCGAATGTGGCTCTCTTTCTCTGTTCTGTAGCCCTATGTTCCTCCCATGGTGTAGTGAGGGAGGGAAACGATTTAGGGTCATACCTGCCAGCACTGTATTCTATCTTGCCCTTCTTAGAGACTGCTGGTGCCGTACAGTCACCAGCAAGAGATGACTTAAGTCCATTCCATTGCATGTCATCTGCCCTAATGCCATCTACTCCGACCAGGGGCACTCCCCATCGGCGTCACCCAGCCACAGCAAAGGCCAACTGGCATTATGACCATTGCTGGCAGTCCTGGTGCCCCAGGAAGAGAGGCATCAACTTATTGGCATACGTGGGGAGTTTACATCTCAGACATCATTAGCAGTGCAATCCCTGTGTTGTCAGGGGGCTACCACCAAATGGTTACTTGACAGCCATACCACAACGGACTAGCCACTGTGCTGGATATTGAGCACAGATAAATGCAATATTGTCATGGGAGTGAAAGATCACACAAGACAACAGAAGAAGATGATGTACCCCGGAAAGTTGAATCACAGGTGGAGATGCAAAGCCACGATGAGAGATTCAGGAGATCGAATCTAAAGGCACTATGGATAACTCGTGCACCATGTAAGGCATCCTTCCCCATATGACCCACACTTCTACAGAATTTTGAAAGTGGCAGGTCAAACCATAGAATGTGACCTGAACTCGTAGGGCCGAAAAGTGTGGGACTCCTTTTACTCACCTCTTACAACAGGCAGGAATACCTCGGGCCTCTTCTATCCCCCGGACCCACAGGTGGGAGAAGATGCGGTTTCTTAATTGTGGAAACAGCTATTTTCTAAGCTACTGAATCTGACAGTGTATTAAATGTAAGTGAGGCCACTGGCATGCTAGTTCTCCTGTTAGGTCGAGGAAACAAATACAACAGCTTGTACTTCCATAAATCAGGAAGAGGGATATCAGTAGGACAGCAGTATTCCAGTAATTCTTTCAATTTTGGTCCTGCATTTGCCCTTTCCAGCCATGTCTTCATGGGATGTGATACCACATTCTCTCTCTCTCTCTCTCTCTTTTACCAAGGAAATGGGAAATTATGAAACTCATGGAGCAACAGCCGCTTCTCTCAAAGTGCTAGCTGTGCTGTCAGTCTCTCAAGACTTAATAGCATAAGTAGGAGGAGAACAGCTCATGTTCACATTGTATGGGACTTCTAACTGTGTGACTTTGGACAATGCAGTTAAACATAGGTACAAAGAAGATAACTGCGAAGAAACTTTGGTAACAGGTGAAATACTACAGTTGATTGATGAAAGAAGAAAGTCCAAAAATTTCTTCCTTCTATCTTACCTGGTATGGATCCCAAACACTCAAGCAGTACTCAAGAATAGGTCACACCAGTGTTCTATATGTGGTCTCCTTTACAGGTGAACCACTCTTTCCTAAAATTCTTCTACAAGAAACTGAAGACGACCAGTTGCCTTCCCTGCCATAGTTCTCATATGCTCGTTCCACCTCCTATTGATTTGCAACATTATACACATTTATATTTAAATGACTTCGCTGTTTCGAGCAGAACACTAGTAATACGTATCCGAACATTACAGGTTTGCTGAAAAAGTTTTTTAAGTCGTCTTGTATCTTCCTACAACCACTCAATTTCAACATTTTACCATATACCATAGTATCATCAGCAGACAACTGTGGACTGCTGCCCACCCTGTCTACCAAATCATTTATGTATATAGAGAACAACAGTGACCTTATCACACTTCCCAGTGGCACTGCTGATGATACACTTGTCTCTGATGAATACTCACCATCGAGGACAACATACTGGGTTCTATTATTTACGAAGTCTTCAAGCCAAAGGCATAACTGTGAACTTATTCCATATGCTTGTACCTTCATTAACAGACTCCAATGGAGTACTGTGTCAAATGCTTTCCGGAAATATGGAATCTGCCTACTGCTCTACATCCAGGGTTTGCAGTATATCATGTGAGAAAAGGGCAAGTTGAGTTTTGCATGAGTGAAGCCTTCTAAAACCACACTGATTTGTGGACATAAGCTTCTGTCTCAAGAAAGTTTATTATATTCCGTGGTGTCACCGCCAGACACCACACTTGCTAGGTGGTAGCCTTTAAATCGGCCGCGGTCCGGTAGTATATGTCGGACCCACGTGTCGCCACTATCAGTGATTGCAGACCGAGCGCCGCCACACGGCAGATCTAGAGAGACTTCCTAGCACTCGCTCAGTTGTACAGCCGACTTTGCTAGCGATGGTTCACTGACAAATTACGCTCTCATTTGCCAAGACGATAGTTAGCATAGCCTTCAGCTATGCGATTTGCTACGACCTAGCAAGGTGCCAGTATCCATACTATTGACATTGTGAATCATGTACCATAAAGAGCGACATTCTCCATGAATGGATTAAAGTTAAGTATTCCACCAGCTACGTCTGTTTTTCTCAATTCTAATTCCCTTGTCATGTTCCAGACCTCACGCCAGCCTGCGTGAGCTAAAACGCGTGCATTTCGGCCTCCTTTACTAACCCTGGTTGGCTCTCCTGCCAACCACAACATATTCAAACTGAGAATGTGTTCAAGGATTCTGCAGCAGACAGAACTTAAGGATGTTGATCTGTAATTTTGCAGGTTTGTTCTTTTATTCTTCTCATATACTGGAGTCACCCGCACCTTTATCCAGTTGCTTGAGACTTTGTGCTGGGTAAGAGATTCACGATAAATGCAAGCTAGGTAAAGAGCCAATGCCATAAAGAACGCTTTGTAAAATTCAACTGGGACTCAATCCAGACCTGGTGATTTATTTGCTTTCAAATTTTTTTAATTGTCTATGCCAGGGATGCTTATTAATAAGTTGTCCATAGGGGAGTCCGTCCTATGGTCAACAAAGGTATGTTTCTACAATTCTCCAGTGTGAACAATTTATTGAACGTGAAATTTAAGACTTTGGCTTTCATTTTGCTATCTTCAAGTGGCACACTAGACTGGTCAACTAGGGACTGAATGGAAGCCTCAGCAATTTTAAATACAACCAGAATTTCCTCAGTTTGTCTGCCAGCTCTTTTGCTAAGGTGTGATTGTGGTAGTAGTTGTATGTTTTGTGCATAGATCTTTATACAGACACATGAATCTCTGTTAATTTTTCATTTGTGCACTCCCTTTTCAACCACAAGTGCAACAGCCTCTGCTTCCGCAACATCCTGCGAATTTGTTACTAAACCATGGTGGGTCTTTTCCATCCTTTATCCACTTACTAGGCACTTAACTCTCCAGATCATGATTAACAATCTGCTTAAATTTTTCCCATAAGTGCTCTACATCCATCATACTGGAACTAAGTGATGCCAGTTAATTATCTAAGTGAGTTGTTAATAACAGCTTACCTGCTGTATCTAGTAGGAATGCTCTCCTAGCCTTATTGACTGTTTTGTTAACTTTCATAATCATAGTTGCTATAATGACATCATGACTGCTAATCAGCATTTGTGTCGAAATGGTCCAGCCTATTTGTAGCTACAGGTTCTAAAATACTTCCATTGCATGTTGGCTCCTGAGCTAGCTGCTCAAGACAGTTTTCAGAAAATGTGTTCAAAAGTGATTTGCGTGACACCATTATTAACCTTTTTCAGTGGCAGTGAGATTTTCACCAAAGTGGACAATGACAAAGATGCAACCTCTTTACATTACTATCAAAGGATAACAATAGTAAGATGGCTCAGAGCAGTAGAAAAAATACGAAATTTTAGCAGAAACATTTAACAAATTACTAAACTGAAAAAATCGCCCACAACTACTTCACTTAAACAGAGGTACCCCTTTGAAGACACCAGCATAAAATACAAACCCACCTGCAATCCATTAAGTCTACAAAGCTTTCAAAGAGCTCAAAAACTACAAAGCATGTGTAGCAAATCAAATATTTGTGGAACTTTGTAAATATGCAGCAGAACCAGTGCCGACATCATTAGAACAACGCATAGTGAAAATCGAGAACAAAGAAGAGCTACCAGAGCATTGGACTACAGCTATATCCATCCGTTATACAAGGAGGAGACAAATCAAATACAGACAACTACAGAGAAATTTCCCTTTTGGATATCACATATCGTTGTGGGCTGGGTGTGTCCACTTTGGTAAAAATGTCACTGCCATTGAAAAAGACTAGTAAACGTGTTCTGGTAGGATGGATGTGTAGGTTCTAGGGCAGCACATACACAATTAAAGTAATTCAGAACTGTGAATAGTAAAATAAATTACTGAACTTTGCTAATGTTGGCTACAGCAGTTGTAGAATGCAGCTTTAGCCTATCTGTCCTGCATTGTGTACAGTTCCACAAGCACAAACTAAATAATTTTCTACTCTACTGTCTTGAAGTACTATTCGAAAAACAGTTCCAAACTAATAGTAATCAGTTAAATCTGTAGGCAGGTGGTCTCTGCCCGTGAACACTAATTCTAATCATTATTGTGTTTCTACTGAAGACTAACCACTGTCTGCCCATCAGCCATTGTCTCTGTCTCACTCTATGACTTGACAAACATTCTGCAGGAACTCCCTAACAAGATTCAGACTGACTTAAAACTTGCAACTGACAACACCTGCTTGTGCAAGTTACTTAAGCATGTGTCTTTCTACCTGGCGGCACTGCCACTTCAGGGTGAGTGACTCTCATGGGCAGCACGATTGGTTTGCACACACTGATGTTCCTGCTGCAGGTGGACATCCATAGTATTTCTGGGACCAACTGTCGCAAACTCCTAATATGTGGAAGCTCAGTACATCACACAGTCGTGTCAAGAATTCTATACAAGCATTGTAAAGATCAACTTGAACTAGAACTATGGGCATTCCAAGGAGGATTTAGATACTGGAGAAGTTGCCCAGAACAGATAATCGCTTTGAAATTGGTAAGACAAAAATTATTGTAGACTTCAAAGAAGCTTATGATTTGTACATACAGATCTTCAATGATGAAGATACTGTGGAATATTGGTCTCCACCCAAATTAATAAAAGTGATAAACTTAATGCTAACAAATGCCAGATCTCAAGTAAAGTTCAGAGGAGAAGTATCTGAGCCATTTATAATTGAAACAGGTTTGTGATAAGGGAATAGTATAAGGAAAATCCTAAAAATGTAAGAATTGGAACAACAAAAGATAAAATAAACTTATATTGCTTGGGATTCACAGGTGACTTTGCGTTACTAGCTAATAATATTCAAGACCTCAGAAATCAGATAATAAGCCTACAAAATAATGCATAAAATATAGTACCCCAGATATAATTCAGAAAGATTCAGATAATGGTAGCAGATCCATTAGTAATTAATCACATAACAAAAAATAACAAGAAAGTAAAAATAGTGAAATGATTTAAATACCTAGAAGAATTATAACATACAACTTAGACAAGAAACATGCATAGCAAAGAAGAACTGACAAAAATCTCAAAAAAATAACATAGTCTACATACAATGAAATTGTCTAACAATCAAACCTAAACTAAAACATTACAAGACAGTAGTTCAATCGGAGGTGACATATACACTCCTGGAAATGGAAAAAAGAACACATTGACACCGGTGTGTCAGACCCACCATACTTGCTCCGGACACTGCGAGAGGGCTGTACAAGCAATGATCACGCGCACGGCACAGCGGACACACCAGGAACCGCGGTGTTGGCCGTCGAATGGCGCTAGCTGCACAGCATTTGTGCACCGCCGCCGTCAGTGTCAGCCAGTTTGCCGTGGCATACGGAGCTCCATCGCAGTCTTTAACACTGGTAGCATGCCGCGACAGCGTGGACGTGAACCGTATGTGCAGTTGACGGACTTTGAGCGAGGGCGTATAGTGGGCATGCGGGAGGCCGGGTGGACGTACCGCCGAATTGCTCAACACGTGGGGCGTGAGGTCTCCACAGTACATCGATGTTGTCGCCAGTGGTCGGTGGAAGGTGCACGTGCCCATCGACCTGGGACCGGACCGCAGCGACGCACGGATGCACGCCAAGATCGTAGGATCCTACGCAGTGCCGTAGTGGACCGCACCGCCACTTCCCAGCAAATTAGGGACACTGTTGCTCCTGGCGTATCGGCGAGGACCATTCGCAACCGTCTCCATGAAGCTGGGCTACGGTCCCGCACACCGTTAGGCCGTCTTCCGCTCACGCCCCAACATCGTGCAGCCCGCCTCCAGTGGTGTCGCGACAGGCGTGAATGGAGGGAACAGGCGTGAATGGAGGGACGAATGGAGACGTGTCGTCTTCAGCGATGAGAGTCGCTTCTGCCTTGGTGCCAATGATGGTCGTATGCGTGTTTGGCGCCGTGCAGGTGAGCGCCACAATCAGGACTGCATACGACCGAGGCACACAGGGCCAACACCCGGCATCATGGTGTGGGGAGCGAGCTCCTACACTGGCCGTACACCTCTGGTGATCGTCGAGGGGACACTGAATAGTGCACGGTACATCCAAACCATCATCGAACCCATCGTTCTACCATTCATAGACCGGCAAGGGAACTTGCTGTTCCAACAGGACAATGCACGTCCGCATGTATCCCGTGCCACCCAACGTGCTCTAGAAGGTGTAAGTCAACCACCCTGGCCAGCAAGATCTCCGGATCTGTCCCCCATTGAGCATGTTCGGGACTGGATGAAGCGTCGTCTCACGCGGTCTTCACGTCCAGCACGAACGCTGGTCCAACTGAGGCGCCAGGTGGAAATGGCATGGCAAGCCGTTCCACAGGACTACATCCAGCATCTCTACGATCGTCTCCATGGGAGAATAGCAGCCTGCATTGCTGCGAAAGGTGGATATACACTGTACTAGTGCCGACATTGTGCATGCTCTCTTGCTTGTGTCTATGTGCCTGTGGTTCTGTCAGTGTAATCATGTGATGTATCTGACCCCAGGAATGTGTCAAAAAAGTTTCCCCTTTCTGGGACAATGAATTCACGGTGTTCTTATTTCAATTTCCAGGAGTGTAGAAGTGAAACTCTCTTCGAAAAACAAGAAAAGACAAAATCCTAAAAGTAGAGAGAAAAATAACTAGAAATGTATAAATAAGAAATATCAAAAAGATGAAACAATGGTGAGTAGAGCCAAATAAAGAGATATACAGCAGACTGGAGTCTATTGCAGATCCTTATTTAATTTTTCCATGATTTTCCTAAATTGCTTAAGGCAAACACTGGTATGGTTTCTTCAGAAGGACATAGCTGCTCCCCTTCTCCATTCTCCCCTAATCTGAGCTTGTTCTCAATCTCAATGTCAATGGGATGCTAAACACCAATCTCCTCCTCCTCCTCATCCTATGGAAGTAAACGATCTCATGTTTGGTCACATTATAAGTACATCAGAAATCAGATTACCACGAAAAATTGTAATGAAACTTTGGAAGATGAAGCAAGAAGTAGGAAGGATAAAACAAATCAGGAAGGATATGAAAGATCTAGAATTAACCCTGGACAATTTGCAAAATGAAACAGAAAATTTAAAGAAACTGAAAAATATAAAAATAAAATTTAAACCAAAAACAGACGGACAATAAAAAGGGTGTTCATAGATGAGAAATGTCCACAAAGATCAGAACAAATGAAAAGACACTGAGCAATTCGGAAGGAAAACATACTGAAGATGATGACCATAAAATGATTGACTTATGTGATCCAACAAGTTTGTAAAAGCAGAAGAAGAAAGTTACGATGGTCTAGAGAAAGTGGTTGCATTCAAGATGTGGTGGTTTAAAAAGTGTTTCACTCAAGAATATCTAGAGTTTACCAATTTATATTATTTCATAAATGAACAGTACTTCATAATAATGCATTATTTGATAAATGGATTATGCCTAAGCAGGAAGAGTAGATATTGTCCTGAAATGTGGCAAACCCTGGCCTCTCTCACTGAGAACACACCCCATTTAACTACAGGAGAACAAGAGAAGTAACATCTACTTCAACATTAAGAGAATTAAGACGAGTATAACTTTTTAACTTCTGATTTCTACAACAGTTAATATTGGCTGTGCCTATCTGCAAACCTTATCCCATAGCATGAACTACAAACATTTTTATGCCTATTACTTTAGATACAAAGGTCAAAGAAATAAATTTAGTCAATTAACTAACATCATTGTTCAATTAGATTGTGGGAATGAGTTATTTAGAGCATGAAGTGCAAGAGGTAAAGGCTTGGCACAGAAAAAAAGGGTACGCTGTAGATTTGAGAGTAATGTGCACTATGTAATCAGTAGCCTTGCTGAGGCTGGGCAAAAACAGTGCCAAATATTATTTGCACAAATCATCCAATTCCGATAGAGTACAAGATGGCACCAAATGGACGGACTCTAAGACCATAATGCCAAAACCCCAGAAGGCAGCAAAGCAGTTAAGGCTCTGTCCATTACCAAAAATGTCACTGATGGGACCATCACTTTCTAAGTTGTTTCCACAGTAAACTGGCCAAGAAGAGGAATCTGCCACAACTGTCAAGATTGTGTGACATAGCCAACAGCAGAGGAGAACCAACATGTAGATAAGTAGTAGAATTCAATAGCAAGGCTGCTGTGTCAGTATCCACCTCATGGTGTAAGAGAGTCCCATAAATATGCACATTAATAAATGTTTATAAAATAGAAAGAAACTTCCACCTGGGAAAAATATATTAAAAACAAAGATTCCAAGACTTACCAAGCGGGAAAGCACCGGCAGACAGGCACAAGAACAAAACAATGGAATGACTCCTTACCCTCTCCCTTAAAACCCACATCCTTTCGTCTTTCCCTCTCCTTCCTGAAGAAGCAACCATCGGTTGCGAAAGCTAGTAATTCTGTGTGTGTGTTTGTGTGTTTTGTTCTTGTGCCTGTCTGCCGGTGCTTTCCCGCTTGGTAAGTCTTGGAATCTTTGTTTTTAATAAATGTTTAGTTAGAAATAGGTGCTACATCTTCACATGCTTGACTATCAACATTAATATACATTTGCGGAGAAGTGAGCGGCACAGTGGAAGTAGACCAAAGATTGCATAAGGTTGCAATGTGGGCTTTCTTATGACACATATGGCATGATGCCCAATGCTGTGGGCAAGCTGGTCAGTTGTGTTGAACAAAACAAGCTGAGCTGGAGGGCAGGAGCTTGCAGAAAGTTTTACACTGTGGCCATGTTTGTGTGGTAAGTACTGGCTGAGCATGGCATTTTGCCATGACCCCTCTTCTGAAGGGTTGCCGGAAGGCATATGCCTGTTTCTGTCAGAGCTGACTGTGACTATTTTGGGCCAAGACTCTAATTGATGACGAATGGCATGAAAAACTTCAAAAGAGAGAGCCTCAAACTGCAGTACCCTTTGTCCAACTTCCTTATCAGGGCTACGTCCAACTTCCTTATCAGGGCTACCAGTATGACAGTGTCTCTAGCCATAGTATCTGTGTAAGGTTCTTGAGATTTTAGCAGTAATAAAATGTCACTTGTGAGTTAGCCCTTGCAGATCACATCCCAAGTGCAACAGGATTGATGGTGTTGCTTTCTGCACTGATAAA
The DNA here is from genome assembly GCF_023897955.1 of Schistocerca gregaria. Lineage (NCBI taxonomy): Eukaryota > Metazoa > Arthropoda > Insecta > Orthoptera > Acrididae > Schistocerca > Schistocerca gregaria. The sequence goes on from NC_064926.1 coordinate 276,452,814, forward strand.
ACTCCAATTTCGTGGAAATCACATGAGTATGCTTGTGGTGATGAGACATTTTGTGAAATGATAGAGATTCCACATCTGAAAGGGGGATAACTTTGCTAACAACTGATAAATTTGTGGGAAGATCTTGGACAGAAAAAGTGCTTTAATGTTACTGTGAAGGCCAAGAAATGTTTGCATAGAGGTTTTTAATATGATTCCCAGTCTTTGGTGGTAATGGCATAGGTAGGAAACAGAGGTGGGTAGTCAAATAAAGTTTGAAGCTTTGTTAACAAGTCTGTCATCATCATGTCCTGCATGGCCATGTATTCCTGTAGCTGTATTTCTAAGAGATGCTAGTTTTTCACTTTTTGCTGTACTAAACTTTGTAGAGTGACCTCCGAAGACGCACCTCTCAATATTGCCATAATTTTTTTTCAGTAACACAAGAAGAATGAACCTTACATGTTGCCACTTGTATAGTAACACACACAACCAAGAAAGTCAGTAATAACATCACTCTGATACAGAAACCAAAAACATGGTCAATACATTGCCGAGTTGGTGCCAGATAGACAAAAAGTGATCCCGAAGCAGAATAGTGTAAGATAGCACATGGAACATTACAGTATGTGGTTGAGAAAACTTTGGTCCAGGGTTAAAAACATTAGATGTTCCATGTAGCGGAGCTGGACGGTGGCTGCACACACCACTTGGCAGGCACAGCTGTCTGTGCTGTCTCAAGGTGGCATCTCTGGCAGGTCATCTTGGCCACTGTACTCTGGCGCAGGCTGATCGAACGACTTATGACATTTCGGCACCTCGCATCCTGTGGAACTTTGATGGATGGTGAGATACTGGTACGACTGATGTGACAACTACAGGTTACCACAGTTCTTACAATGACTTACACAAAAAGCACAATTATGATATTTCTGACAATAAGGCTTGCTGTCGGGAAAATAATACAAAAATTACAGAATAATAAGTTCCGAAGGTATGCTAAGAGACCATACAAGCCCCCTTAACAAATATAATAAATGAGTTCTTTAGTTCAGGAATACCTAAAGCTTGCACGAGTTATGCTCTTACTAAAGAAGGGTAATGCCGAGAAAACTGGAAACTACAGGCCAATTTCACTGCTATCTGCATTATCAAAAATAACTGAATCAATCATGAAAGATACACTAACAAGTTAAACAAATAAATAGAATCGTTTTTAATGTCTTGACAAGGGTGACCATGTAACAGGCACATTTGTATATCTGCCCAAGGCTTTTGGCATTGTTGGCCATGAAATACACTAAACAAGCAAGAAGTATTAGGATAAGAAGAACAGCAAATGAGTACTTTCAATCTTACCTGGTATACTAAGTGCATATGGCAGAGATAGAATGTTTACACATAGGTGTTTCTCAGGACAGCATACTGGGTCCGATTCTGTTCTGGAATATATCAGTGACTTTGCAGAGAGCATAAGACATGGAGGAAAATTTCTCTTAGTGGATGACAGCAAAATCATAGTAAATGATCAAATGTCAGAACTCCTATTAGAGAAAGCAAATTAAACCCTCAAGGACATTTGCATGTGGACTGTATGTAATAAGCTAACACTGAACATAAAGAAAACAAACAGTGCGTATTTTTTTAAAAAAGGGGGAAAATGACTCTGTTAAATTAAGCATAAATAATAAATCTATAGATTGTGTAACAAACACAAAGTTTTCAGGAATGAATACTGATTGTCAATTAACATGGAATTAATAGACAAAGGAGCTGGCAAAAAGAATATTGTCAGTATCAGGCTTCTATCATCACTTTATAACAGCTCCTTTTTTTTTCATACATAAAATTCATGGTAAACAATGATCTGAAACAAGTCAATAGAATGAAAACAGAATACTCACATACAACTAAATAAAAAAATAAAAATAATATTTATATGGCAACATGCTGGCCATTTCCAATTTTTTCTATAAAAATGACCAATTATCTCCACTCTATTGTCATAGATTTGATTACATGTACTTTTGTTCTAATAGAGTCATAGTGAGGAGATCCTCCAGGATGCGGAACATATCAGAAAAACAAGAATACACAATAAATATTTACAAACAAAAACAAATATGCTAACGTACCGTCCATAGACCCCAAATGAAATGGTTATCACAGATATGGAATAAGTAAAATCATCTTAAATGTATTTTCATTCAAAATGTAAAAAATAGTTTGTCACAAAACATGTAAATTTTTCATACACTCAGTTACTTTTGATAATTCTTAGGCTATTGTAGCCATGCATCATCAAATAGAAAAATACACCCCTGGAAATGGAAAAAAGAACACATTGACACCGGTGTGTCAGGCCCACCATACTTGCTCCGGACACTGCGAGAGGGCTGTACAAGCAATGATCACACGCACGGCACAGCGGACGCACCAGGAACCGCAGTGTTGGCCGTCGAATGGCGCTAGCTGCGCAGCATTTGCGCACCGCCACCGTCAGTGTCAGCCAGTTTGCTGTGGCATACGGAGCTCCATCGCAGTCTTTAACACTGGTAGCATGCCGCGACAGCGTGGACGTGAACCGTATGTGCAGTTGACGGACTTTGAGCGAGGGCGTATAGTGGGCATGCTCAACACGTGGGGTGTGAGGTCTCCACAGTACATCGATGTTGTCACCAGTGGTCGGCAGAAGGTGCACGTGCCCGTCGACCTGGGACCGGACCGCAGCGATGCACAGATGCACGCCAAGACCGTAGGATCCTACGCAGTGCCGTAGGGGACCGCACCGCCACTTCCCAGCAAATTAGGGACACTGTTGCTCCTGGGGTATCGGCGAGGACCATTCGCAACAGTCTCCATGAAGCTGGGCTACGGTCCCGCACACCGTTAGGCCGTCTTCCGCTCACGCCCCAACATCGTGCAGCCCGCCTCCAGTGGTGTCGCGACAGGCATGAATGGAGGGACAAATGGAGACGTGTCGTCTTCAGCGATGAGAGTCGCTTCTGCCTTGGTGCCAATGATGGTCATATGCGTGTTTGGCGCCGTGCAGGTGAGCGCCACAATCAGGACTGCATACGACCGAGGCACACAGGGCCAACACCCGGCATCATGGTGTGGGGAGCGAGCTCCTACACTGGCCGTACACCTCTGGTGATCGTCGAGGGGACACTGAATAGTGCACGGTACATCCAAACCGTCATCGAACCCATCGTTCTACCATTCATAGACCGGCAAGGGAACTTGCTGTTCCAACAGGACAATGCACGTCCGCATGTATCCCGTGCCACCCAACGTGCTCTAGAAGGTGTAAGTCAACTACCCTGGCCAGCAAGATCTCCGGATCTGTCCCCCATTGAGCATGTTTGGGACTGGATGAAGCGTCGTCTCACGCGGTCTGCACGTCCAGCACGAACGCTGGTCCAACTGAGGCGCCAGGTGGAAATGGCATGGCAAGCCGTTCCACAGGACTACATCCAGCATCTCTACGATTGTCTCCATGGGAGAATAGCAGCCTGCATTGCTGCGAAAGGTGGATATACACTGTACTAGTGCCGACATTGTGCATGCTCTGTTGCTTGTGTCTATGTGCCTGTGGTTCTGTCAATGTGATCATGTAATGTATCTGACCCCAGGAATGTGTCAATAAAGTTTGCCCTTCCTGGGACAATGAATTCACGGTGTTCTTATTTCAATTTCCAGGAGTGTAGTTTTACAACATTTACTTACTATGTAGTAGTTGTTAAGGAAAAAGGTCTTTAATCTAAATTTGAAAACATCTCTCCTATCTGCCAGATATTTTATTTTAAGGGGCAGAATGTCAAAGAATTTTGTAGCTGCATATTCCCCCCTCCCTCGCCCTTTTTTTTCCAAAGTTAGATTCCTTTAAGGGTAACACTAATCATTTTTCCTTCTAGTGTTGAACTTGTGAATATCTATGTTACTCTCAAACTTTGGTAGAATGTTACTAACAAATTTCATATGGGAATAAATGTGCTGTGATCCTGTTGTTAATATCCCCAGCTGCTTAATGAGTTATCTGTAAGATGTATGTGGGCAAACTCTGCACCTAGTTCTAATTATTTTCTTCTATGCAATTAACACTTTTTGCCTGAGTGAGAACTTACTCCAGAATATTATTCCATCTAATGAATGAAAATATGCAAAATATGTTAATTTGCTGACTGACTTCTGTATCTCCAAAGTGGTCAATTATTTTTATGGGAAAATTACCTGATATACAATTTTTCTAGTTTAAGTTTTCATCAGTACGCATACCTAAGAGTTTACAATTTTCTACACTGTTTATTATTTTGTATTGCTAAAAGGAGGTACGATATTTTTGTCAGTACAAAACTGGTGAGATGTTTTTTTTTATTTTTTTTTAAGCGAGCCCATTTGTGCAAAACTGCACAGTAACTTTTACAAAAACAATTTAGTATTCTCTCACAAAAACATAATTTACTATTTTCTCTGTTGTTTCTTCTTGGTCCAGCTTCATAACAATGCTTATATAATCTCCAAACTGGGCTCTTGATTCAAATAAAAAGCAGATCATTAACATAAAGCAAGAACAGTAGTGGGCCAATGATTGAACCCTGTCAGACTTCCACCATAATTTCTCTGCATATGATGTGGGGCCCCTCCTTGTATTACTCGAACAGCCTAAGGTAATTTCCTTCATTCTGTTTCTTACATCACAAATAAACTAAGAATTTGCTGAACTACACAGTCTGTAGAAACTTAACCTCCCTACTAAAAATGTTATGACTGATACATTCAAATGCCTTCAGTAAGTCACAGATGACCCCATTTGGTGATATTTTATCATTCACAAATTTTATTATGTGCTCAGTGAATGTATTTAATGACAACTTAGTGGAATGGCCCTTTTGAAATCCAAACTATGATTTGCTACATATCCCATCACTACACAGGTGGGTGACAACCCTAGAGTACATTACTTTCTCAAAAATTTTAGAAAATGGTATAAAGAGTGGCACTGGGTGGTAGTTATTGACATCTAGGATTCACTCTTTTTATAGAGATGCCTGTCAATGGTATATTTCAATCTTTCTGCGAAAATATCCTGAGTTAATGATGGTTCAAATGGCTCTGAGCACTATGGGACTCAACTGCTGTGGTCATTAGTCCCCTAGAACTTAGAACTACTTAAACCTAACTAACCTAAGGACATCATACACATCCATGCCCGAGGCAGGATTCGAACCTGCGACCGTAGCAGTCGCACGGTTCCGGACTGCGCGCCTAGAACCGCGAGACCACCACAGCCAGCTGAGTTAATGATGCTTTACACAAGTGGCTAAGAACATTGCATATTATAGGGCTACAGCTTTTTACTGTCTTTTGGAGACATTATCCACCCCATATCAACTTTTACTTTTTAGAGGCAGGATGAGCTTGGGATGACATTCTATCTTTACTCACATTCAATTCTTACTTATGGGACTCTTTTCTAGGGACTGAAGGCACAAAACATGACCACATTTTTTAAACTGCAGATCAGAATAATAACTAGTAATAGTAGTCAGGCTCACTTTAAAGAGCTATTTTAAGAAAGGACTGGGTAACTTTACTGCACCTTAGTACAACTAACAATTTATTGTGCAAATCATAGAAACCATTACTAAGTATTTCACTAATACTTCTACACAGAATCATGTAACAAGAGCCAGTTTGTACTTGTCTTTACCTCAGAAAAATAAACAAAAAATTGAAACAGCCTGTTCCACCAGGTAATAAAATTGTATAATAATAAATTGCCCAAGGAGGTGTAAAAGATTAGTGTACTAAAATATATCTGCTTAAAAAGTCAGCTAGATCATTATTCATAAGTAACACACAGTACATAATGAAAGATTACTTAGAGCACTCAAGAGCAGTGCTTAATAATGAAAAGAGATAACACCACCACCTTATCTCAATACACGATCACAAAGTAAAGCTTTTACAAGGAAATCATGTTCCAAGATCAATGGTGCACGACAGTGATGTCCGTCTTGGCATTCTCTAGACCTGAGCATCTCACTCATCATGGGGAGGGGGGACAGTTTTCTGGACAGACTGAGAGGATGACATGAAGATGTGCATGGAACATAGTTGCATGTTTGTGGATCGTACTCAGTTTTCTGAAAATACTGGAATTACTGCAAGGAGCATAGTAGCATGTTAGTTGTCTATGAGTCACCAGTGGGTGTCCTTTATGTGTTTGCAGTAATGATGAGCGTAACTGTGTTTTATATTACAAATTATCTGGAGAAGATTGTGTGCAAAATTGAAAAGCATTGTAGAATAGGGAACAACAAAATGAGGTGGTAGAGCTGTTAGGACACTGACATACTCGGAAGAATGGAGTTTGCTTATTTATTTATTTACATGTCAAGTTCCTTAGGGCCAAATTGAGGAGCAAATCTCTAAGGTTATGGAACATGTCAGTACATGAAGTTACAACATAAAAGTGATAACAGATAAAAAATGAAATGTTTATGAACCTGAAAAAATGCACTCCATAAGTTCAAATAAACCCAATCAACGATACAACAAGAAACAGCTTAATGTTTCAAGGTACTCCTCGACAGAATAGGAGTGAGCCATGAGGAAACTCTTCAGTTTCGATTTGAAAGCTCTTGGATTACTGCTAAGATTTTTTAATTTGAGTGGTAGCTTATTGAAAATGGATGCAGCAGTATACTGCACACCTTTCTGCACAAGAGTTAAGGAAGTCCAATCCAAATGCACGTTTGATTTCCACCGAGTATTAGCTGAGTGAATTGGGAACTGTGAATAAGCTATATATATGTAATCTGAGGTTTTCCCAGAGTACAGAAATCTTGAAAATTTCTTGGGTATTCAGCCAGGTAGCGTCGTCCAAAAGGAGCAATATTTTGGCAAGCCGACTTCTTGCCATCTTCAGGCATTCTGCCATTTGGATGACACTACCCAGCTGAATACTCAAGAAATTTTCAAATGAAAGTAAGCAAAGTAGACTAATTTTCGTGTTGAACGATCACTCACTTCAGATACTGTTTGAATAGTAAAAATGGCAGCATTAAGTCTTTGAACAAGATCCTGAATGTGTGCTTTCCACAACAGTTTACTACCTGAACACCTAGAAATTTGAACTATTCTGTTTCAGTAATCATATGCCCATTCTGTGAAATTAAAACATCGGGTTTTGTTGAGCTGTGTGTTAGAAACTGTAAAAACTGAGTCTTACTGTGATTTAATGTTGGTTTATTTATTATTTTCTACAAGCCATGAACTTAGGCATGAACTGTACTATTTGAAACCAAGCCCATGTTGCACACAACATCCTTTTCTACCAAGCTAGTGCCATCAGCAAACAGAAATGTTTTAGAGCTACCCATAATACTAGGGGGCATATCATTTATATGAATAAGAAATGGAAATGGTCCCCAACACTGATCCCTGGGGCCATATTGTTTAGGTTTTTCTACGTCATTTCAGGCAAATGCCAAATGGTTCCTTCGTCAAGGCTATGTCTGAACATACATCCCATCCTCATAAAAGCATACTTGTATATTCTTAGTGTATGTATAAGCTGAGCTATTGCTTTTCATAGAGCTACGAAGACAAATCCTGCATCATTGTAAGATGATCCTTCAGTGAATACACCAAATTAAATCTGAGCCTTTTCTCGCTGGTAGCAATGGTTTCCTTTTAGTAAAAATGGTTCAAACGGCTCTGAGCACTATGGGACTCAACTGCTGTGGTCATTAGTCCCCTAGAACTTAGAACTACTTAAACCTAACTAACCCAAGGACATCACACACATCCATGCCCGAAGCAGGATTTGAACCTGCGACCGTAGCAGTCACACGGTTACGGACTGCGCGCCTAGAACCGCGAAACCACCGCGGCCAGCGTTTCCTTTTAGTACAGTCAGTGTCTGGTTACAGGATTTCACAAGAGAGAATATTACAAAGTGCTGAAATATATCATCAGACAGGTTAAAGCAACACATTAAGCCAAGAATAGAAGGCCCTTAGGAGAAAAGTAAAACTATGTGATCAGTTACGGAAGAGGTATCATCCCTCATGTGTGAAAATGGAACTATTAGTGATTCCTCAGAGTAGTGCAAATGGCCTCATTTCACAATTTAATAATCACTTTGTGCCAATAGTCAGCAGGTTACATAAACCTTTTATTGGCATAGGTAAATATGCAAAACTCTTCAAAGCTGCTGCTCTGAGGCAAATTTGTCACATGCAGGTACAGGAAAATAAGCAAAAATAAAATAGAACCAATAATTAAATTTAGAAGGAAATACTCCCATAGGATTGATGAAATTCCAAGCAGGATTATGTCGATCAATGCACCATATATTAGTTATGTACATGGTTACCTGCGCAACATATCTTTGAGGTGTGCTCAGTTTCCTGCACAACTGAAAAACAAGTGTTTATAAATTAGTTATACAACAGTAACCTTTAATTGCAAAAAAGGTAAATAAAAGAAACATTTGATACAGCACTGATTGCAGTATGTCTTCAAGTTTTATATATAAATATTCAATGCAGCTACCATTTGTAACATGACACGAATGGATCGCACAAGTGATTTCTAAGCAACCCCCTTTGTAGACTGACTGCAACTCCCCAGTGTTCTATCAATATACAGAAGTCTACCACCTGCTTTACCCAAAACCAAGCCTAGGTGATCATTTCATTTCATAACACTTTGTAGGGATATGGAATGGAATGATCACTTAGGCTAAGTTGTGGATAGAGCAGTGGTAGACTTCAGTTTATTGATAGAATACTGGGGAAGTGCAATGAGTCTACAAATGAGATTACTTACAAATGACTCATGCTACCAATTCTAGAATATTGCTGAAGTGCGTCAGACTCATATCAAATAGGACTAACAGGAGATACTGAATGTATACACAGAAGGGCAGCACGAATGGTCACTGGTCTGTTTGACCCATGAGAGAGTGTTACAGTGATGCTGAAGAAACTGAACTGGCATGCTCTTGAAGATAGACGCAAACTATTCCAAGAAAGAATGCTAACAAAATTTCAACAAGCAGCTTTAAATGACGACTCTAGCAATGTATTACAACCACATACGTGTTGCTCACATAGGGATCATGAGGATAAGATTAGAATAATTACAGCGTGCACAGAGGCTTTCGAACACTCGTTCTTCCCATGATGATGGCGTCCTCTTGGGTAAAATATTCCGGAGGTAAAATAGTCCCCCATTCGGATCTTCGGGCGGGGACTACTCAAGAGGACGTCGTTATCAGGAGAAAGAAAACCGGCGTTCTGCGCATCGGAGCGTGGAATGTCAGATCCCTTAATAGGACAGGTAGGTTAGAAAATTTAAAAAGGGAAATGGATAGATGAAAGTTAGATATAGTGGGAATTAGTGAAGTTCAGTGGAAGGAGGAACAAGACTTTTAGTCAGGTGAATACAGTTATAAAAACAAAATCAAATAGGGGTAATTCAGGAGTAGGTTTAATAATGAATAAAAAATAGGCCTGCGGATAAGCTACTACAAACAGCATAGTGAATGCATTATCGTGGCCAAGATAGACACGAAGCCCATGCCTACGACAATAGTACAAGTTTGTATGCCAACTAGCTCTGCAGATGACAAAGAAACTGATGAAATGTATGATGAGATAAAAGAAATTATTCCGGTAGTGAAGGGAGACGAAAATGTAATAGTCATGGGTGACTGGAATTCGAGAGTAGGAAAAGGGAGAGAAGGAAACATAGTAGGTGAATATGGATTGGGGGTATGAAATGAAAGAGGAAGCCGCCTGGTAGAATTTTGCACAGAGCACAACTTAATCATAGCTAACACTTGGTTCAAGAATCATAAAAGAAGGTTGTATACATGGAAGAATCCTGGAGATACTAGAAGGTATCAGACAGATTATATAATGGTAAGACAGAGATTTAGGAACCAGGTTTTAAATTGTAAGCCATTTCCAGGAGCAGATGTGGACTCTGACCACAATCTATTGGTTATGAACTGTAGATTAAAACTGAAGAAACTGCAAAAAGGTGGGAATTTAAAGAGATGGGACCTGGATAGACTGAAAGAAGCAGAGGTTGTAGAGAGTTTCAGGGGGAGCATAAGGGAACATTTGATAGGAATGGGGGAAAGAAACACAGTAGAAGAAGAATGATAGCTCTGAGGGATAAAGTAGTGAAGGCAGCAGAGGATTAAATAGGTAAAAAGACGAGAGCTAGTAGAAATCCTTGGGTAACAAAAGAAATATTGAATTTAATTGATGAAAGGATAAAATATAAAAAAAGCTATGAATGAAGCAGGCAAAGAGGAATACAAACGTCTCAAAAATGAGATCAACAGACAGCGCTAAGCAGGAATGGCTAGAGGACAGATGTAAGGATGTAGAGGCTTATCTCACTAGGGTTAAGATAGATACTGCCTACAGGAAAATTAAAGGGATCTTTGGAGAAAAGAGAACGACTTGTATGAATATCAAGAGCTCAGATGGAAACCCAGTTCTAAGAAAAGAAGGGAAAGCAGAAAGGTGGAAAGAATATATAGAGGGTCTATACAAGGGCGATGTACTCGAGGACAATATTATGGAAATGGAAGAGGATGTAGATGAAGATGAAATGGGAGATATGATACTGTGTATAGAGTTAGACTGAGCACTGAAAGACCTGAGTTGAAACAAGGCCCCGGGAGTAGACAACATTCCATTAGAACTACTGATGGCCTTGGGAGACCCAGTCATGACAAAACTCTACCATATGGTGAGCAAAATGTATGAGACAGGGGAAATACCCTCAGACTTCAAGAAGAATATAATAATTCCAATCCCATGAAAGCAGGTGCTGACAGATGTGAAAATTACTGAACAATCAGTTTAATAAGTCACAGCTGCAAATACTAACACGAATTCTTTACAGACGAATGGAAAAACTGGTAGAAGCCGATCTTGGGGAAGATCAGTTTGGATTCCGTAGAAATGTAGGAACACGTGAGGCAATACTCACCTTACGATGTATCTTAGAAGAAAGATGAAGGAAAGACAAACCTACATTTCTAGCATTTGTAGACTTAGAGAAAGCCTTTGTCAATACTCTCTTTCAAATTCTAAAAGTGGCAAGGGTAAAATACAGGGAGTAAAAGGCTATTTACAATGTGTACAGAAATCAGAAGGTAGTTATAAGAGTCAAGGGACATGAAAGGGAAGCAGTGGTTGGGAAGGGAGTGAGACAGCGTTGTAGCCTCTCCCCGATGTTATTCAATCTGTATATTGAGCAAGCAGTAAAGGAAACAAAAGAAAAATTCAGAGTAGGAATTGAAATCCATGGAGAAGAAATAAAAACTTTGAGGTTCGCTAATGACATTGTAATTCTGTCAGAGACAGCAAAGGACTTGGAAGAGCAGTTGAACAGAATGGACAGTGTCTTGAAAGGAGGATATGAGATGAACATCAACAAAAGCAAAACGAGATTATGGAATGTAGTCGAATTAAGTCGAGTGATGCTGTGGGAATTAGATTAGGAAATGAGACACTTAAAGTAGTAAAGGAATTTTGTTATTTGGGGAGCAAAATAACTGATGATGGTCGAAGTAGAGAATATATAAAATGCAGACTGGCAATGGCAAGGAAAGCATTTCTGAAGAAGAGAAATTTGTTGACATCGAGTATAGATTTAAGTGTCAGAAAGTCGTTTCTGAAAGTATTTGTATGGAGTGTAGCTGTGTATGGAAGTGAAACATGGGCGATAAATAGTTTGCACAAGAAGAGAATAGAAGCTTTTGAAATGTGGTGCTACAGAAGAATGCTGAAGATTCGATGGGTAGATCACATAACTAATGTGGAGGTACTGAATAGAATTGGGGAGGAGTTTATGACACAACTTGATAAGTAGAAGGAACCGGTTGGTAGGACATGTTCTGAGGCATCAAGGGATCACAAATTTGGCATTAGAGAGCAGTGAGGAAAGTAAAAATCGTAGATGGAGACCAAGAGATGAATACACTAAGCAGATTCAGAAGGATGTAGGTTGCAGTAGGTACAGGGAGATGATGAAGCTTGCACAGGATAGGGTAGCATGGAGAGCTGCACCAAACCAGTCTCAGGACTGAAGACTACAACAAAAAGGACAGATGATGAGACATCAGTAGCTAGAACAACCACCTCTGGCTGTAATAACGGCCTTGATACGCCTGGACACTGTGTCAAACAGAGGTTGGATGGCATGTACAAGTACAGCTGCCCATGCAGCTTCAACACGATACCACAGTTCATAAAGAGTAGTGACTGGCATATTGTGACGAGCCAGTTGCTCGACCACCATTGACCGGATGTTTTCAATTGGTGAGACATCTGGAGAATGTGCTGGCCAGGGCAGCAGTCGAACATTTTCTGTATCCAGAAAGGCCTGTACAGGGCCTGCAACATGCGGTCGTGCATTATCCTGCTGAAATGTAGGGCTTCGCAGGGATCGAAAGAAGGGTAGAGCCACGGGTCATAACACACTTGAAATGTAACGTCCACTGTTCAAAGTGCCGTCAATGGTAACAAGAGGTGACCGAGATGTGTAACCAATGGCACCAAATACCATCACGCCAGGTGATATGCCAGTATGGCGATGACAAATACACACTTCCAATGTGTGTTCACCGTGATGTCGCCAAACACGGATGCGACTATCATGATACTGTAAACAGAACATGGATTCATCTGAAAAAATGACGTTTTGCCATTCGTGCACCCAGGTTCTTCGTTGAGTACACCATCACAGGTGCTCCTGTGTGTGATGCAGCGCAAGGGTAATCGCAGCCATGGTCTCCGGGCTGACAGTCCATGTTGCGGCAAATGTTGTCAAACTGTTCATGCAGATGGTTGTTGCCTTCCAAACATCACCATCTGTTGACTCATGGATGAGAGGTGGCTGCACAATCCATTACAGTAATGCGGATAAGATGCCTGTCATCTTGACTGCTAGTGATACGAGGCCATTGGGATCCAGCACGGCGTTCCATATTATCCTCCTCAACCCACCGATTCCATATTCTGCTAACAGTCATTGGATCTCGACCAACGTGAGCAGCAATGTCGCAATACGATAAACTGCAATCGTGATACGCTACAATTCGACTTTTATCAAAGTCAGAAACATGATGGTACGCATTTCTCCTCCTTACATGAGGCATCACAACAGCGTTCCACCAGGCAATGCCGGTCAACTGCTGTTTGTGTATTAGAAATTGGTTTGAAACTTTCATCATGTCAGCAAGTTGTAGGTGTTGCCACCGTGCCAACTTGTGTGAATGCTCTGAAAAGCTAATCATTTGCATATCACAGCACCTCCTTCCTGTCGGTTAAATTTCACGTCTGTAGCACATCATCTTTGTGGTGTAGCAATTTTAATGACCAGTAGTGTAGTTCCGTCATCAACAGTCCAATGTTGGTGTTGAAGCTTTGCATCGTGCAGTCATCAAGGATACACAAGTGGGCCTTCAGCTCTGAAAGCCCATATCAATTATGTTTCGCTGAAGGTTCGCACGCTGACACTGTTGATGGCCCAGCACTGAAATCTGCAGCGATTTGTGGAACCGTTGTACTTCTGTCACGTTGAAAAATTCTCTTCAGCCGTCATTGGCTCCGTTCTTGCAGGATTTTTTTAGGGTTGCAGTGATGTCGGAGATTTGATATTTTACCAGATTCCTGATACAGTATACTCGTAAAATGGTTGTACGGGAAAATCCCTACTTCATTGCTATCCTGCAAATGTTATGTCCCATTGACTATAACACCATGTTTAAACTCCCTTAAATATTTGTAAGCTGCCATTATAGCAGCAGTAATCGATCTGCCAGACACTTGTCTTTCTTTAATGGCCAGTAGTGTACTTCAGTAGATACAATTTACTGTCAGGCTTGCAGTTTAGCTTCAGGAAAGGAGTATCACAGAAACTGGCAATTTATTCTTTTGTGTGTGAGGCACTAGCAGGGTTAAATAGTAGGATGGACACACTACATTTTTTAGTATGGATCATGCAATACTCTACAGAAGTTGGAATGTTATGACATTAGTGACAAAGCTCAATGGTTCATTACATATCTGAAAAGTAGGAAGCCTGTGTGCCCCTAGTGTCAACAAACAGGTAAGAGGTTTGAATCTCATGGAGTCATGTAAACGAGACTTCACAGGGTTCTGTTTTGGGTCTGGTGCTTTTCTTGACATGTATCCGAGATCTGCTGCTACACACAACAGGCAACACAAAGATTTTTCTCTGTGTGTATGATACAATGAAAGATAGAAAATTAACACTCAGTTGAGCAAGAGATCATTAGAAACAGAGAATAACCTTGAATTAGGGAAGAATTAAGGCAATCAGTCAAGCCCTTTGCAAATAAATCACCCTGGCATTTGCCTTAACTGATTTAGGAAAATTGCAGGAAGCCTACATTTGGATATCTGCACTGGGGTTTGAACCATTATCTTTCAGAGCAGCTCCAGTACACTAAGCAGTGTGCCACCTCGCTTGGTGATGCCAAGTATTACTGTGAAATGTAATATAGGGGATTTAGCTAGTAGGGTAGTTGGCAACATTGGCATGTGGCTTTCAGGGAACAGATTAATGCTTAACTGCAAGAAAGTTCAATAAATACAGTTTCTGACACAGAACCCTAGTAAAAGTGGAGGTTTTTCACTTTCCTAAGGTGGTCAAATAGCAGTAAAGTCAACTTCTAAATCTACAACCTGCAGATGACTGAAGTGCATGGCAGAGGCTATCATCAGTTATTATGGTTTCTTCACAACCCATTTGCATATGGAGCGTGAAAAGAATGAGTGTTTAAATGCCTCTGTGTGTGTTGTAATTAATCTAATCTTGCACTCACGATCCCTATGGGAGCAATACCTAAGGTGCTGCAGGACATTCCTAGATCCATCATTTCATTTCAGGCCGATTCTTGAAAGTTTGTAAGCAAGGCTTCTCCGGATAGTTTACATCTACGTTCAGGAGTCTACCATTTCAGTTCCTTTTCAGCATCTCTGTGACAAACTAATGTGTGACCATTCATACTGCCCTTCTCTGTATACCTTTAATATCCCCAATTAGTCCTATCTGGGATGAGTCCCACACACTTGAGCAATTTTACAGAATATTCTTTGTA
The DNA here is from genome assembly GCF_023897955.1 of Schistocerca gregaria. Taxonomy (NCBI): domain Eukaryota; kingdom Metazoa; phylum Arthropoda; class Insecta; order Orthoptera; family Acrididae; genus Schistocerca; species Schistocerca gregaria. The sequence continues at coordinate 276,467,959 of NC_064926.1, forward strand.
GATTAACTGTGCTTCCCCAGTATTCTACCAATAAAATTAAGCCTACCATCTGGTTTACTCACAACTGAATCTATGTGATCATTCCATTTCATATTCCTACAAGATGCTACAAACAAGTTTCATATGAGTAGGCCGATTCTAGCTCAATGCTATTACAGTTTTGGATACTACTTTATTTCATGTTGTGACACCTACAATTGTACATTTCTGAACATTTAAAGCAAGTTTCCAATACTTGCACCACTTTGAAACCTTATAAAGCTCTGACTGAATGTTTATGCAACTTCTTTAAGACAATACATCATAGGTAACTGCATCATCTACATAAAGCCTGATTTTAATATCACTACAGTCAGCAAAGTCACTAATTTACAGCATGAACAGCAAGGATCCCAACATGTTTCTCTAGCACACACCCAAAAGTTACTTCTGCATCTGACGATGACTCTCCATCCAAGATAAAATGCTGCATCTTCCCTACCAAAATGTACCCAATCCAGTAACGTATTGCACTTGATAGTTTATGTGATTGCACTTTTGACAATAAGCACAGGTGTGGCACTCCGTCAAATGCTTATCGGAAATCAAGAAATAAGCACCTACCCGACTGCCTTGATTCAAGGCTTTCAGTAAATCATGTGAGAAAAGTGCAAGTCGGGTTTGGGTTTCACAGATCGATGTTTTCAGAATTCACACTGGTTGGCAGTGAGGATGTCACTAATCAAGATACCTCGTTATGATTTAGCTCATAATATGTTCCAAGATTCTACAATAAACTGATGTTGAGGATATTGGGCAGTAATTTTGTGGATCACTTCTACTACCCTTCTTGTAAATGGTTGTGATCTGTGCTTTCTTCCAACTACTGAAAATGGTTTTTTGTCTGAGGGATGTTCCAACTATTGAGCATGGTTTTTTTGTTCAAGGGATTTTTGACAGATTATAGTTAGAAGACGGTCGGTGACCTTTTGTATCACTTCAAGAACAGTGTTGCCCATTGTTCAGATCTTGGAAATTCGAACTCTGTCATTTCTGTACATGTATAGTTCATCATAGTATTTGTTGTTGACAATACTAACTCATTCAGAAAAAACTGGAATATGCAGCCATTGTACACTAGAAAGAAAAACCAAATGCACTTGGGTAACACTTCCTTAAGCACTGTGCAGAATGGTGAGCACTTTTGGCAAGTTTAATTTTCAATGGGCTTCCAGTAGAATTGAAAAACAATGATGAAATTTAAGTATTCAGTACAAACTATTATGCACACAAGTTCCTTGAAACAGTATGCTACATTTTTATGTCACGTTATTTATTCACACTGTATTGGAATAGACATGGGCTATATTCAGTGTCCTATATAGAGTGCTAGGTCCCATGCACTGACCACTGCTGGACAATGCCCAGCAACTCCAACTTCAGCAACGAGCCACTTCTGTACCCCCACTTCTGCATGTCAACAACCTGGGACTCCAGCCAACGTCCAGTAAGCTACTCCAGTTTGACCCACAAACATAACGTAGCCACTGAATCGGTCACTGGCCTCTGTTATAGAAATTTCTATGTTACACATAAACCACAAAAACATGGTCCTGTCGGCTGAGTCAGCATCGGACACCTTCATTTAGACCCATGGAGACCAGGCTATCGTTGTCAAACAGCTGGGCAGTAGTATGACATCCAGTCTGTGCTTGTCAGCATCATATCGAAGACGCTGCTGTCACCGAGCCTCAAATCTCTGGCCATTGCCTTACCGCCCAGGTACCTGTGTAGCTCAGCACTCGGCAGCCTTCACGGATGTACAATGCAGGGTCCACTCCTCCTTGCCTCTGACAACATTCTAATGGGTGGCCCCTTCACCCTGTGTCATTAGGGACAGATACAGCCAGCCGTATTCCCGGTGTCAGGCAGTCAACTAAGGACTGGCTAACACAGGACTCCACCAACTCTTAGCAGTGCCAGCAATAGCACATGGCCAGTGCTATGGCCTACATTTATTTATTTTATTTATCCATCCGTTGACAACCAATATTGTATGGATGTTGTCAAGGGTACATGTAAGCCATTTCAAAGAAACGTGACACAAACAATATACATGTAAAAAAGTACACAACAAAATAATACAATGAAGTTAATAATAATACAATGAAATTAATATAGCCTATATACATCCCTGCCTGTTATTTTAAATGCATAGTCTGTTTTTCATAAGGCTTTAGTTTCGTCCTCCCTACACGGCAAGTCCTTATATACACAACACTGCTTAAGTATACATTTACATCACACAACAGCCGTCATTTAAGTATGTAAATGTAAGGAATGATTAGGTAATGAATGATTAGGTACAGATAGAGTATTTTTCATTTTGCCTTTATCATCAGAAAAAAAATTACTGACCTACATAGTCATTTACAGAATAAAAACATTGCTCTACTAGAAATTTTTTAAATTCTGTTTTAAATTTGCTATCATCTTCTAACTGCCTTATGTTGACTGGCAGTGCGTTGTACAGTTTTGCACTATTACGGGTATTGTAGTTATTAAAGTCGGCATTTGTCTGAAAATCTGCAATGTGGGCCCTGACATACAATACACATTTGTATATGTATAATGATGGTATAGTAAGTATTATAAGCTTTTTGAATATGGGTTTGCAGTGTGTCTGTGGATGAGTGAGTTGTTATTTGGATGGCCCTCTTCTGCAACAAAAAAATTTGTTTTAGGTACTCTGTTGTGGAACCCCAAAATATTATTCCGTATGTGGGAAGAGATTGAAAATAGCCGAAATATGCCATTCTGGTACCCTTGAGGTTAGCGTAACAGGTGATGATATATTGATGCATTTGCCGTGCTTACCATCTAAACTAGCGGCATGAAAGACTAATGTATGTAAATAAACAGCAACGACGGGTTTCTTATAACCACAGGGTGGCTTCTCTGCTCTACCTTCTCACCTATTTGGTGGAGAATCACTCACCACACCTAGCCATCCTACGTACCCTTTTATATTTTCTCAGAACTTTTTTTGCATTTCATTAATGATTCCATTTTGAACAAACATAGGTCTGTTAATTATCTGCCTCCATGTCACCAACATTGTTTAAAATCTATATGCACAAGTCTTGCGACATGGTCTCACAAATGCAATTTGAGGGGGTTAGGAATTGAAGATTGAGCTTATTAACATCACCTACTACTTGCTAATGATCAAAAAGTTATAGCAAAAGATGGTGAAGACCCAAATTATAAATGTAATCAATTAGCAATAGAATACACACACTGGGGATTGAAGATTAATTATTAGAAAACAGAATACCTCACTAACGATTCAGATGACTTACATATTGAGTAAAAGAGAATTGAGAAGGTAAATACTTTTTATTTGGGATCCATTTTAGAAATGGTGGGAAAATCAGATATAGAAATTAATAAAAGAATTAGCAGTGGAAGGAAGATCATTGGAATGCTCGACTCAATCTTTGTAGCATATATAAATTGATACTAGAGAGCATAGCTCTGTATGTAATGGACACATGGACTACTAAACTGAAATATATAAAACAAACTACAAGCAGTCTGAAAAGGACTTCTGGAGAAGATCAGCAAAAATTTCTAGAAAAGAGAAAATAAGAAATGACAATAAAGAGAATGGAAGTAAGAGAAGGAATATGTGACATGATGGAGAGAAGGAAGTTACATGGTACGGGCATGTAAGAATGGAGGAAAATTATCCTCAAATGGCAACCGGAGGGGAAACAAGAGAAGAGGTCACCCTAAGGCGACATGGTTCCGAAATGTACAATAAAAAAATGAGGAGAATTAGTGCGGACGAAGACATGCAATATTGAAACACGTAGGGGCATCGTGTGGAGATAAATTACGATCTTATGTAACAGATGTGATAATTTCTGGGTGTTATGTTGGAGAAAAACCTTTGTATAGAGGGAAATCTAAATAAATAAACAAACAAAATTAATGATTCCATTTACAGATTTTCTAATCAGACTTCTATAAAATACATATCAACTCATTTCATGGCCAAGCTGTTTTGGCTTGCATGGTACCAGAGAAACAGATACGCCTAAATGAATGTGACTGAAAAGCTTTATTCCTAAGATAATCAATTTTGTGAATTCTATTTAATCAGGGTTACAACTGGTAAAAACTCATTACCAATCAGTGTAAACATCTTAATGGGTAAGCTATATTTCACATTGACATCCATAGTGCTTTAAACATCTGTACATCATAGGACTTTGAGAAGTCTCCAGAAATGGCTAATTTTTGCTTATTAATCAACCACATATATTCAGATTTAACTAGTTTTAAACTCTAAGTGCAATGCTTTACAAAAGAAACTGCATGTTATCAAATTTGCCACCGACTATTGGTTTTAAGAAATCAAAGTATGATATCCTTGCAACTGTGTTTCAAGTGCTCTCTATGTCTCAACAAATTATTAGTATCTGATGTGTATAATATTTAAGCAGCTAAATAAGGCTAAAACAGGCGGTGTAGATGCTTTAACGTTCAAAACTGTGCCAGCAGACCACAACTTTTGTTCGACTAGTAAACTGTGAGTAGAAACACTGAGCACTTGTTTCTTGTTCATACGTCAGGTGATTAATACAGATTACAGAAGCGTTTTCACGACGGTTTGACATGTTTTAAACATTAACTACCACTACAAATTTCTCGTCTTCATATATATATGCGATAATGCACTTCCGTGCCGTGGTTTCACTGGTGAATTTAAAGTATGCCTTTTTTAATACTGTGATTCGGAGAGAAGCAAAACGTGTTCTGTGTACATACCGCTTTCAAACCAATTAACTGAACATTCATGCAAGGTGATTAGAGCAACCATGGGGATCTGAACACATTCCTTCCTAACGCGGGGCCATCGATGTTTCGAATAATGAATGTTTCACAACATAGAGGTTTGATGAAAGTTCTGGCTCCAGGTTGGTGACATTCGCACGAATTCGTTGTTTGTTAATAGCTTTTCTGACTCTGCATTAGTTATCTTGACTTTTAAATAAACTGCACACGAAATGTCCGCAAATACGCATAAACGCAGAAAAATTATATGGCTACCATAGTACATCTACATGTAGTTCCAACCATTAAATCTAACGCAACCTGTCTAGTTAACTACAATATAAAAACTGTACCACTAGGCAACAAGACATCAGGCCATATACCGGCCACAATGCACAAGTATAGATCGCCCTAAAAAGTAAGAACGAGGTGAACATGCAGAAGGGTTACGCGGGCACACATGCAACACATGACGAACATAAAGCAAATAAATTTCCATACGCATTAGTCTCTTAACATTTGTCGATCAATAACTATTGCTACACCAGCAACAGATACAAGTCAGTCACTAAATGTGGTTGGTAAACATGCAAAAATAATTGCCCCTTTATGATTAACGTGATCTTTGACCAAAGATAACTGCGGTTATGAGATGGTAGAACATTGTTTATGGGAATAAAAGTGATAGCGACGGAAAAGTTACTATTTAAGTGTGATATATTCCAATGATGTTGTAAAAAAAAAGTTTTCACAATTGCATGTTTTCGGTATTGCTATTCTTGCTTTGCATCTTCGAGAATGACTGAATACAAACTGGTTGTTGTGGGTGCGGGTGGCGTTGGGAAAAGTGCATTGACAATTCAACTTATACAAAATCATTTTGTGGACGAATATGATCCTACAATAGAAGATTCTTATCGGAAACAGGTTGTGATTGACGGAGAGACGTGTTTGTTAGACATATTGGACACAGCAGGTCAAGAAGAATATAGTGCTATGAGAGACCAATATATGAGGACTGGTGAAGGTTTTCTTTTAGTTTTCGCAGTTAACAGTGCAAAATCCTTTGAAGATATTGGAACTTATCGCGAGCAGATCAAAAGGGTTAAAGATGCAGAAGAAGTCCCGATGGTATTAGTTGGGAATAAGTGCGACCTACCATCGTGGGTAGTTGATACAAATCAAGCACGCGAAATAGCCAAGCAGTATGGAATCCCCTTCGTCGAAACATCAGCAAAAACACGTATGGGTGTTGACGACGCATTCTATACCCTTGTACGAGAAATCAGAAAAGATAAGGAGCACAGAGGACGAGAAAAACGAAAAAGATTGAGAGGAACCCACAAAAAGAAGAGATGCTGTTTGCTGTAGAGGTTTAATCACTTTAACTTATAACTATATTTCTTTTAATATTAAAATTTTTCTAATCTCGTTCCATAATTGCATATGATGAGCAATTAATTCTTCTTTGCATTTGCCATGGTTGTTAGAAGCATAAAAGCTGCTTATACTTCAACTGTGATTTCCTCTCAGCCGTTGTCCTTTTTTTTCTGTTTGCAAAGAAAATAAAGAAGTTTCCCCATGTGTTTCAAACCGAAAAACTGCCAAGGAATGGGGAAAACTGATGCTCACATATGTTTTGATAAGAGATTTTTTTTCATTGTTATTATTATAAATACTTGCCTTCATTGTAGAATTTTATGTTGTCATCGAGATCTTTTTATTATGTTATTTATACTGCCAGTAACTTTAGTGTTTACATTTTCTGAATAAACGAGTCATGTTTGCAATAACATTTGGCAAATGGTACTCCTGTTTGAAAGTCTTAAGCACAAATTCCAGTGTAGCTGATTTTGCATCATATATGATGTGCACAATTTATAATTTTTTTTAAACTCTGTGCTTCAAGGTACGTAAACTTTTACGTGTGTGTGTGTGTGTGTGTGTGTGTGTGTGTGTGTGTGTGAGAGAGAGAGAGAGAGAGAGAGAGAGAGAGAGAGAGAGAGAGGTCCTTTGTAAATGTTTTCAAATTCACGTTGCTGTGTACAGTTATCATTATAATTATTTACAGTTCCCTTGTGATACCTTTTGACATTTAATTTGTCTTGTAGTACAGTTATGAAAATTTTGTTCTTTTGTAATTCTGGTCACTGCAGCAGATGTTCACCTTTGTCATTTTTTTAAAAGTATGTTTCATGAAATGAATAACTTGTGTACTGAGAGTTATTGTGAAGTGACCAGGCTGATGCTGAACAGAAGAAGTTACAATCAGCGTAAAAGTGCTGGGAGACTTTGAGATATCTTGATCACAATTTTATTATTCCAGTACACCTCACATGTTTCAACATTACACCATTGTCAGAGGCAAATGCTTTATGCCACTATTACTGTGAATCAGTAGTAACTTATCCAAATGGGTACCTGGTATCTAGTCACCATTCCTTCGTAACAAGCAATTGCAAACTGATATTAAGCATTTGCCTTTGATTATGACGTAATATTGAAAAGTGTAATGCATATTGCAATAGAGCCTAGTAAAATTGTGGTCAAGACATCTCAAAATGTTAAAATGAACAATATAAATGAAAGATTAAGTTGCTGTCTTATTGATATGAAGAGAGTTATCAAATTGTGGAGCTGTACTAGTTATAAGTCTTCTGAGAAAGGATATTGAGTGCACGAAGGAGACTGTATCAGTAATGAACAGGTTATACAGCCATTTTTTTAAAAAAAATATATGTATATGCTTTAACTTGTGGAAACACTTAAATTGATGAACTTAAGTAGATTAAGTACAGTTGTGTGAAATTGAACAACTTTAAATAAATTTCATTTTCATGACTTCAACTGAATATATAAGTTGAGTGGACATGGTCAGACACAAGTAGGATAATTGTTTTAATGATAAATGCCTTTTGGTAATATTGATATTAAAGCAAATAACTTTTTATTACTATCTGATGTCACAAGTGAACATTTTCTATTTGTCCAAATGTTCTCTGTGTTACAAGGAATTATGTACTATTATAGTCCAAAGACACAAATTCAGTTAAGTAGGTGTTTTTCAATTATAAATTTAGTGTTTTTTATTGCTGTGTTATTACAAATTTCACAAGTATCTATTGATGTTGTTAATAAAGCTTGATTAAAATTTTTGTTAGCAGTATATCACATCTCTCTTTTGAAAGACCTACATTCCCTAAGAGAAGCATTTCCTGTCTTCAGCATATTACGTATAATGTGCAGAGACTCTCGGGTAGTAAAATGACAGGCATGAGAGTCCAGTAAAAATTAAGAAAAAAAAAAGTTCCCTATTACAAATCTTATTACCAGTTGTATTAGTGGAACAATTTTTTTTAATTTGAAGCTCCATTTTTTTATGTTAAGAAGAGCTGGAACTGAGCATTAGAGCTTATTTAAAATTTCAGCTTCTAATTACCCTTGAAAACTAATTTCGTAAGGTAATGCAAGAAAGCACTGTAAAGGCAACTATTAACAAAAAGTCTGTGAAAAACTATACTAATGTCGTAAGCCAGTCCATGTCAATAGTTTTTATTGAATTTATTTATTTAGTATGGCCCTCAGGCTTATTTGGTTTTTATTACTATTTTGTGTGACTTTATTACTGAAAAAAGCATTTTTCAGTACAAATGCAATTTTATGCAAGACAGAAAATAGACGTGCAAATACAGGTTTATGAGATAAACAGAAATCTCATAGCAGGAAAAGAAAGTATTCATTTTAACAATGTTTCTAAATGGTAATGGAAGTACACACATATGCAGTTACAGGAGGACATAAATGGAGTAAGAATGACATTAATTTTATAATGGAATGACTAATGTTCCTTGACTCTTGAGCTATTGCACATCAAGTACTGTTATATGTTTTATTTTGAAAAGTAGCATTTCTTCTTCGGCAACTTGACTGTTTTCAGAGAACACTAGAGGATAGATGGTCATAGCACTTCTCTACCACATCACATGGCCAAGGTGTCGTGGATGGGACTGGTGGAACTGTAAAACGTGCAGTGTGGAGTGCATGCAAAGCTGGTGCTGAAGAAATTGCAAAAATTTCAAATAAGAGATTTTGTGGCATAAACATTATTTATATCTGTGCCCTGAAAAATATAGCAAATGAGGAATAATTAGGTCAAATGTGGATGTGAGTAGTTCCAGTAGAGCACTCCAAAACCATCTATGTTTTTATGCCTACTTCTCCTTTTATTTTAAGTACCATTATTACCCTCCTTCCCAGAGGTTTGCACACAATTTCAAAACGCAAACTTCAGCAAAAGCAAATTTACATACTGTCTTACTTAAAGGGAATTTTATTACGGTTGCCTATGCTGAAAAAAGGTAAAGATTTTTTGTGGTGCAGGTAATTTATGTTGGCTATGGAATTCCATTTTTTTAGAGTGATGCAAGTGGAAAGATGTTTACATTTTCCTCAAAGTTAGATAAATGTTGGGCGGAAAAATACCAAATTGTAGAGAAAGTGGCTGCACATACTGTAAATCAGAGTAATGAGTACCATTTTTCCATACAACAGTGATGCAGAATGAAACTAGAAACTTTAAAAGTGAAAGTGTCATTATATTACTGTAAAGAGTCAGTTCATTACTGAAGATTTTTTAATTCCAATAATTAAGTATTTATTTAGTGCATTTAGTTTCTATACCATCTTCTTTCCCATTTTCTTCCTCTCCATAATAGAATTTTTGTGAATTTTTATAGGAAAGAGCTGAGCTGACTTATTGTTATAAATGAGAACAATATGCGTACCTGAATTATGTCAGTCTGTTACTAGAAAGTTGTTTTTTTGTGCAAGTCTCATTATATGAATGAAATATAAGCTATTGCTCCATGAAAATTGAATTTCTTTACTCATGTAGAAAATTCATTAAAAACATTTATACCTTATAATGATTCTTGCAGTTTTTCCATTACTTGTGTAACTGCCCAATTCTGACATCATTTATAACATTTAATGCAGACAAGTTTTCATCTGTGATCTACATACTTATTAATGTATGTTACAGCTTGCATCTTCCATCCCCTTCACAACTTACTAAAAACTGTAAGGAACTGTTCAAAACTGGCAGAAATGTTAAACAAAGAGAATTAGACAATCATTGTACCTTGTATTTGCCATGTACATATTGCTGAATGTTGTCCTGTCAATGACTGTAATCTGCTTTAATTTATCATCAAATATATGAAATAAGCTTCTTAATCCTTGTTGGATTATTTTTATTATATCTGTCAGTCTTAGAAAATATGACACAATATGTTTTCAAAATATTCTGTGTACGCTTCAAGCTGATTGTGCTGAGCTGCACAAATGAAGAGCTATTCTTAGGCACACTTAATGTACTCTATGACTCTGGTGATGTAAAACACAATTTTATCTTGTCACAATTTTCAGAGCAGATAACACCTGGGAAAGAGAGTAAGAATGTAGTATCTGCTAAAATACAAACATTGTGAAAGGTAATAAGAGACGTAATTGTTGTATCAGAATTAGCGAAAGTATGTTAGTGGAAAATTGTTTCCCAAGCTTGGAAGTAAAGCTAGATTTGTGCCTTTTGTGGCTTCCACTCTAATAGCAGGAAACAAAACCATGAAACAGTCTGAATCAAGGTTCCAGTCTACACACTATTTCCTGGAAGTTCAGAAGTTTGGTTGTTGAATCTCTAAACAGGCACTAATTACTGGTCATTAACATATTCATTTATGGTTCCACTGGGTAACAATTCTGTTTCTGAGTCTGCGTTGAAACAATTTAATGTTATCTTGGTTCCTGAACTCAATACGTCATCAAACGTAGTACTAACTGCTCATAGTTTCTAGTGAGTAGCTCCAGTTGAAAGTGGAAAAAGTGACTTCTGAAGATATTTTGTTCCCAGTTTCATGAAAAGCATTACCAGATTATTAGGCCTATTTTATAGGCTTTTCCCAACATGGTCTTCAGGAGTCCAAACTGGTTGACAACATTATTTATAGGACAGTTTTTTGACAACAATTCTTATCATTGCCAGGTCCCATCAGTTAGTTAGTTAGTTTCATATTCATGGATCATTTATATGATAAATCATAATGATGGAGAACAAGACATTTATACATTTACATCTCAAATTATTTTGTAAATTTGGAATAGGAGTAGTTGCCAAGGAAGAACTTTTTCAGTTTGTTGCCATATTTTTCTGTCTGTCAGACATTTTATATCACTGGGTAAGTTATCTAAAACTTAAGTTGCCTCATTATGCACCCCTTTTGTGCTAAAGACAACCATAATGTGGAGTAATGAATGTCATTGTTTCTGGTATTATTATTATGTACTTCATTGTTTTGTTTGAACTGCAGTGAATTATTTGCAACAAACCTCATGAGGGAATACCAAACAGTGGCAACTCCAGGTAGGAATATCAGTAATGTAGGTAAAGATAGATAAAGATAACATGTTAAGTTGCAGACAGGTACAATTAAAAGACACGTCCACATTAACTGTTGGCCACAGCATCCATATGAAAAAGAGAAACACCATTTATTCACAGTAGCAAGCACATCTCTACCAAGATATAGGACATGTCAAAGTATTTACAAATTTAGACCAATTTAAAATAAGCTAATTTGTATACGCATACATATACAGACATTTAGTTAGAGACAATCATTAGATTTACTCCTGGCATACAATCCTTTTTTTTTCCCAAAGAACTTATTAAATAATGTAATACCTCACTGTTCACTCATATATCACTATCAGTCACTGCACACATTATATACACATTGTTTCATAACATTTCACTCACACACACACACACACTGGTGGTATCCGGACCATTTTCTGTCCACAACCTCCCATTTGCTATCCTGAAAAACTGAGTCAGCATCCCTTCATAATAAGTGAGAAGTTGAGCTCAGAAAGAGAAAGTGTGTGTTAGTACTGTGCTATGCATAGCTTGGGGGTAAGTATTTCTAGAAAGGAAAAAAGAAGGGAAAAAACATTAAGTGAAGGTGTTATGTTGGATGTTTTATAATCGTTGTTATTAGTATTTATTTGTATAACAATTTTTTTATCAAACCCTTACTCTGTTTTATCTAAGTCATCCTTCAATGTATAAAATGTATTGTATAACAGGTACTTTTTAGCTTCCTTTTTAAATAAGTGTATTTTTGCAATTTCTGTCATCTCTTTTGGTAATTTATTGTAGTTTTATTCCTTGGTATAAAATGCTGTTCTGAGTTTTATGTTTATTTTTTCTTGGTGAATGTAAGTTGAGTCTATCACTTGTAGCATGGTCATGGACAGAGCTGTTTGTGCAATAATTACCAATGTTATTTTTGATGTGTATAACTGACTGGTAAATGTATTCACATGGAGCAGTTAAAATCCCCAGTGCTTTTGACAGATCTTTACATGAGTCGACTAGTATTTTTGGTGCCGGCCGTGTGGTTCTAGACACTTCAGTCTGGAACCGCGTGACCGCTACAGCCGCAGGTTCGAATCCTGCCTCGGGCATGGATGTGTGTGATGTCCTTAGGTTAGTTAGGTTTAAGTAGTTCTAAGTTCTAGGGGACTGATGACCACAGATGTTAAGTCCCATAGTGCTCAGAGCCATTTGAACCAGTATTTTGGGTTATTATTCTTATGATGCTTTTCTGTAGTTTTAAAATTGTGCTCATATTTTGTGTGTTTGTTCCCCAAAAAAGAATGCCATAGCTAAGAATTGAATGTACATATGAATAATATGTAACTAAAAGACACTGCATGTTACACGCTGATGATACGATTCTAACATGCTGATGACATTCTGTTTGCAAGTATCTTTGTGTGTTCACACCACTTCAACCGAGAATCAATATTCATTTCTAGAAATTTTGCATTTGTTATATGTCTATACAGCTGTCATCTACATTCAATTCAACACTGTCATTTCTCCTGTTCAAACTGAAATTCATGGCATTAGTTTTCTTTAAATTCAGTGTCACTTTATTGCTTATTCTCCAATCATAAACTTCCTTGAGAGTTTCAGTTGCTTTCTCGGCAAGGAGTTCTCTTGTTTTCTCAGTGGCTGTCATCAGCGAAGAAAATTTTTTCACCGTGGATAACACTACAGAGAGTCTTTGACATATATCAAGAATAGTATTAGTCCTAATATGCTACCTTGCGGAAATCCGTATATTAATGTTTTTTTGGTTCTGGTAAGTGTTTTACTAAATGTTTAGATCTATTTGAAGTATATGCCATGTCAACTCTTTGTACCCTATCTGCTAGATATGATCGAAACCAATCATAAGCTACCCCTCTTATTCCTAATGCTTATAATTTATTTAATAGAATCTTGTGGTTGACTGTATCAAATGCCTTAGAAAGATTGAAAAATATGCCTGTGATACATTCATCTTTATCAGGAGAATCAAGTATAACTTTTGTGGTTTCTACTGTGGCTAGCTCCGTATTTTTGCCACTTTGGAAACCAAACTATGATTCACTTAAAAGTTTGTATTTATTCAGGTAATTCATTAATCTGTCTTTCATAATTGCTTCTATTATTTTTGAGAATGCTGACAGCAGGGAAATGGACCAGTAATTTTCTATGTCTTATGCATTACCTTTCTTAAGCATAGGTACAAGTCTTGCCTGTTTTAACTGCTGTGGAAATATCCCTGACGTGAAGGATTCATTTATTATATTTGTTAAGGGGCCTTGTATAATCCCTATGCACAGTTTCAGTACACACATTGGTACTTCAGCTACGCCTACTGACTTTTTATTTTTTAGTTTTTGAACAGTTTTATTGACTTCAATCTCTGTGGTTGGAAGTAACATCATTGTATTTAGTGCAACATTATGTACAGGTGTTATATTTGTTTTGGAGAATTTTTGCTGTGACTTCTCTGCAATATTTGGAAAAGCTCGTTTACATAGTTTGCTAAGTGTTGTGGATCATTTATTACCTTATCCTCCCTCCCTTAGCAGTATGTTATTTTGCATTTGTTTGCCTCTCCCCTTTTCCTTTTTTATAACACCATAGACTGCTTTGCTTTTATTCTCTGCATTACACTTTATTTTGCCATTAAATGACTTGATTGCAGCAATCACCACTTACCCATAGATCTTTATGTATCTGTGATAGAAATTTAAGAATTGTCGATCATTGTGAATCTTTTTCATGGAACTGAGATGTTTAAGTGTTAGGGAGGACTTCTGAATACCTGCAGCTATCCATCTGTTTTTGTCAGATGTTGATACAGACGTGCATACTTTTGAAAATGCCCTTTCAAAGTTCAATTTAAACAATGTGGTGAATTTAGAGAATTTCTTATTCACATTGGTTTCCTTATACACTTCATCCCAGCTTTGTTTTTCTAATTCTTTTGAAAAATCTTTTATTTTGATTTCTGATAGATTTAGTTTGTAGGCTCGTAGTTTAGGGAATGATTCAATGCCCAAATTTACTGTTGCTATTTGACAGAGATGGTCTGATAGTCCAAGATCTTTTACAGCTACATCACATTTTCCCCTGTTCATATTTGTGGGCACATGGTCAATTACTGATGCAGTCATTGTAGTAACCCTTGTTGCACTATTGACCAATAGGGACATGACAAAACTTTGAAGGATGTTTATGAAGGTGCTGCTGAATTCATTCATGATATTAGTGTTGATGTTAATGTCCCCACACAGAATTATATTGACCTTTGTTCTTGAGACTTTATCTAGAACTTATGTTAATTTATTGAAAAAAGTGTCCACATTACCACTGGGAGATCTATACACACACAAAACAATTGATTTCTTGGCGATATCAAGCCCTGCTAATTCAATAGCTGATGTTTCAAAGTGTTCATCTTCTCTTACTATACTGAGGTCCTTTTCTGATATAAATGCATGATCCTCCACCCCTTTTAAGTAGTCCTGCAATAAAATTTTGCCCTTTTATGCAATGATAACACTACATGTTGGATTTATGTGTCTCTACACCAGTGCTCACTAATACAAACTACTGTGCCATTCAAAGACTGGAACTCAACTTCTAATTGTTGTATTTTATTTTTTTATTGATTGCATGTTTTGATGGAGGATTGTTAAGTATGTGAAAAGCCCCACATTACTGTTTTCATGGGTTGTTTTTCTGTGTGACATCTGGTATGTGTGATATTTGGAGTGTTAAAATCTGTCTTGTGGATGATTGTTTCAGTCTTTTTTTTAACTGTTGGAGATAGTCTTTAGGCAGGGGAACCTGTTGTCTGGAGTTATCCTAAAAGAAAACCTACTTTTCCTATATATGACAACAGGTATTTGACCACGTGTGACCTGAGATCTACCCCCTATACTTTCGTGAATCAACTGTACCAACATTATTGAAAGTAAATAATCAAAACATGTGAACCTACTGATTCGCCTCTTCCCAAGATTCTATAATTCTAAGTACAAATGTGGCTGAACTAAGTTAAAATGTACTTTTTCCTTTTTGAATTCTTGCCAGTATGGACACCTAAGAATTTTGAAGTTTGCATCCTATTTGTTATTTCCTCACCATGTGTTAAACTTATCATTGGTGTAGAATCTCTGGATGTACAGTCGTGAATATGCTGTGTCTTTTTAAAATTAAAGGTGAGACTGTTTGCAGAAAACCAGTCAGTGATGCGTGTAAGAACATTGTTTACCATTTCTTCTGTTTGTGCGGGTGTGCTTGGATCAGTGTGGTTTTATGTGTGATTATTGCTTGGACTCCAACCAGAGGCCTCAACTTGAGGATATAACGCACATGAGGCCCTTATGTAATGCTTGTGACAGTGCATGGACACCTGAAAATCTACCATTTACTTGTAAAATGCCATATACTATTTCCCTGTAGTATGCAATCCTAGAAAATTTTCTATTTGTGTTATTCATTGTGTTACTAATATGGCTAATGTCGTGTGGTTTTAATTTTCTTTTGAATTGCTTGGGATCTCCAGTTTCTTGTATTGTATTAAATGGGAGTTACTAAGTACCTTTTCACCAGAGTATGTACCTCCTTGCTGGACCGTCGACAAGGAGGCAAAGTCTACATGAAAATTTTCTCTCTTGGATTGTGGTTTTGTAGCTGATGGTGCATATGCAAATGTTGTTATCAGCAGCAGAAATCATTAAGGGGTAAATGCACTCAAAAATGAGTGTAACAATACCAAGATCTTCAAAGAGAACTCTACAAGATGTTTGGTTATCTACTATAAACAATATTCTTACAGCTTACTTCTGCTGAGTAAGTACTACTTTTTTTAAATGCACTACCCCAGAAGATAATTCCACACATCGACAGGAAGAGAAAATATGCAATATAAACCAACATGTCTTGAGGTCAACGCAATGTAAGATACCTGCAAAGGCAAAATATGTCAAACTGAGCATCTTCATTAGTTTATCTGTGTATTGACAATATTTTAATTTGTTATCGGACTTGATGGAAAGGAATTTCATGCAGTGTTTCATTTAGTGTGTAACCATGGACTAGGCAAAATTGGAAAAGTAGAGAATCAAATCTTTTAGAGATGTGGTATCACGGAAGGATACTCAAAATTAAGTAGGAGATAAGATAAGATTTGAGGAGGTTCTCCTCCTGACTAGAGAGATGATAAGACTTCAGAGAAGAAATTCCATGATACTAGAGACACATTGGGCAAAATCTGAAGGGGAAGATAGAGATTGGAAGATATTCAACAACGGACATACATGCTAATCTGAAATGCTGGGATTGGCAGAGAAGAAGAGTTGCGGCTGGCTGCATTACATCAGTGAGAAGATTGAGCTTTTTTTTGTGGGGAATATTAATTTTGTTTCTGGCGGCTACTAAATCATTTTTGCTTAATATTTATGGAATATTCCATTGGTTCTATGAGAGACGTAGACATATTAATGACTTGAATACACAGTATTAATGTTCCACAATAATATTTATTTAATAGTTCATTATGAACTGCCTTTCGGCTTCTTAGGGCATCATCAGATAACTTAATACTAAATAGATAGTCCACACAACTGCAGCAAGGTCTCATAGCTGTACAAAGATGTGTAACATTTTATGACTGTATCGATACAAAACACAAGCATAATGTAATACCTAAAGAGACTCTGAACAAATAAATCTTATGTTAGAGAATATTCAAATGTTAAAACTATATGAATGTATAAGCCAAAAATGTTGTACAAGTAAGTACTGGCACAGGCTACTATGCCATATGGGCAGACTGATAAATGTGACGAACTAACTGAAAAAAGTGTAGCGGCAAAGGTAGAAAGAAATCTATAAATTCCATGTGTGGAACTGTTGTAACAAGCTTATTATCGAATGGTGAGAGAAATAATAACTGGCTGCAGCTACTTTAATAAGGGTGAATAGTGGAACAGCAGACCTTGTCAGGATTCTTTGATTGGTGTTCATTTATGGCCAGAATTTCAAGTAATATCAGTTGCCTGCCTTTATGAAGAACGTCACATTTCACGTCATGTGAATGACATTGACATTCATTCTCAGAGCATGTTCAGCGAAGGTGGAATCTTCTTCACCTCCACCTCCCCCCCCCCCCCCCTCTCCTCACCCTACCCCTCTCCCCATTTTTTTCAGTCCGTCTAGCACTTATAGCTGTACCTGATTGACCTACATATAATTTTCCGCACAGGCTGCAGGAAATTCTACTGTGTTCTAAAGATGGAATCTTACCTTTACTGTTGAACAGAATGGGGCAACAGTATTCCTAGTGTAAAAAACTGGAATATATTTCCTGGGTGTTAGCTTGCTGGCAAGAGCATGTGAAGTCCAACCCATGTGTAGCAGGGATCCATTTGTTATTAGTGTGGTTTTGTGTTGGCTAAGTATTTCTTTAGTTGTTTTCAAACCATTTTAAAAATCTGATTGGGTTTGTGATATAGATAGTACGAGGGCTGTTCTATAAGAAACGATCGTAATTTTTTTATGGTAATAATTTCTTGTGTAAAAATTTAATCTTATCATATACTGTTAGCTTAATGTGCAACAAACACGCCACAGTAATTTCATTGTTGGGACTCCTGGTTCCTGCCTCTGAGAGGCAGACAAGGTCAGACATGTTCAGTATCGCCTACTGCTGCAGTGGAGGTAACGTACAAGGAACAATATCCGACTTTGAAATTCTGCTTTCAACTCAACAAATCTTCAGCTGAGGCCTACACAATGTTGCAGGAGAGTTTGTTCTTCCCTACAACACAGCTCGAAGGTGGTTTAAAATTTTTAACGAGGGGAGACAATCAGTTTCAAAGGAAGGTGAACCTAGTGCTGCTGTTATTGCTCTTAGGGAAGAAAACATCAACACTGCTGCTGTCATTGAGAGAGAGGATCAATGTATTACCTTAAGATCACTTTCTGAAATACTGAACATTTCATTGAGTGCTACCCTCACTTTGGTGACAGAAAAATTACACGACACTTGTTTGTGCACAATGGATTCCAAGGCTGTTGATCCCTGATCAAAAGGACATTTGTGTGCAGGTCCGCATGCAGTTTAAGTTGATGTTAGGGGAAGATCCAGAATTTATTTCAAATGTAATGACTGCTAATGAAACTTGGCTACATCATTTTGATCCTGAGAGCAAACACCAAAGATCAGTGTGGAAATCTCCTTCATCAACAACCTCCCAAAAAAGCAAAAGTGTTTGCTTCTGGTGGGAAAGTTAAGGTCATCTCATTTGTTGATATTCATGGAATGGTTTATCAGCATGTTGTACTTGCACACACATCAGTAAATGGAAAATACTGCAGGGATGTCCTGAAAACATTGCAAGTCCATATCAGGTGCAAAACACCACATTTCCATAAAGCGGGCTGGATGCTGCACCATGATAATGTGCGGGCGCATCTTGCCAATGTTTTTGCAGAATATCATGCAAAAATCAATGTGAAGTGCATCCCTCACCCTCCCTATAGTCCAGATTTATCCCCATGTGCCTTTTTTAAATTCCCGAACTTGAAGAAATGCCTTACTGTGAGGCATTATCAATTATCAGACGCAGTGGTGAACGCTGTGGAGGTGATTTTGAAGGACCTCTCAAAAAATGGTTTCCAGGATGTATTTGAAGACTGGCAGAAACTCTGTTCATGTGCATTGCATTCTTGGGAGGCTACTTTGAGAAGGGCCATCAAAATTATGAGGATGGGTAAAGGTATGTTGTAAATCTTTATTGAACAGCCCTCGTTTATGATGCACCATGGAGTGAAGAGATGCATGTGTGTGTTGTGGGATGCTGGGAACTGGCTGGTATTACTGTCTGTTCAGATTACTTTCCTAAAATGCCGTTGCTGCTGAGGTCTAAAAAGTTGATAGTGTCTCCTCCCAACTCCACTGGAAACTTATTTTACTGTGATGTGAATTCAGATGTTGGAAAAAAAAATATTTTTAATTGTCTGATTGTACCTGTCCACAAGCACAGTACGTCACCCACATACCTGGTCCAATATTGTTTTTTGAACTTGGAGGCTCTTCACGTAAAAATGTGTACTCAAAATTATCTATAAACATTTCAGCTAATAAGGGGCTAGGTGGGGACACCATTGCTAACCCATTTGACTGGCTGCTCAGAGCCTCATCAGATTGGATATAATTTTGCTTTAAGTACATTTCAAAATACATCCTTACATCTTCTGTCTCCACTGGATTTGTTCTGGTTTTATGTAACAATTCTGTTAACATTTCCATTGGCTCTGTAACAGGAATATTAAAAAATGGACTGTTAACATCAAATGAGATTATTTTCGCAGTAGGTGAAATTGGTAAGTCTTTTATTTTTTTCATTAATGCAATTGAAATAGGTGTTCCAAATTTTGACTGAAATTTAGGTTTTGTTTTAATTAGTAAATCTAACTCTTGTGCTAATTTATGGCAAGGTACTGAAACTGAAGGCACTACAGACCTCATTAGAACACCTTTTTGTGAAGTTTAAGTAGCTCATATAATCTGGGTGCCATTAGATTCCTGTTTGTGAGGTATTTGGAATCACTATCAGATAGGGCTACGACTACTAGACAGACTGAGCATGAAAGGAATTTGATGCTGAAAAAGAAATATTCCACTTTTGCTGAACATGCTCTGAGTAAATGTCATTCATATGATGTGATGTTCTCCTTTAAGAAACTAAAGGCAGAAAACCAACTTTACTTGAAATTCTGGCCACTGATAAACACCAATCAAAGAATTCTGACCTGGCCCTTAATGTCCAGATCCAGTTCCTTGCCTCACCTTTATTAAAGTAGCAGCACCCAGTTATTATTTCTCCCGGCATTAGATGATAAGCTTGTTATAACTGTTCCACACCCACATTTCATAAACTTCTTTCTCCTTCTCCTTTTTTCCATCTGCTCGTCACATTCACCAGTTTGTCCTTATGCCATAATAGCCTGTGCCATAACTCACAACATTATTGGCTGATACATTCATATAGTTTTAACTTTTGAATGTACTCTAATATAATATTTGTTTGTTCATACTCTGCTTAGGTATCACATTGTGCTTGTGTTTTGTATCAATAAAGTCATAAAATGCACGTGTCTTTGTACAGCTATGAATTCTCACTGAAGTTTGGTGGCCTATCTGTTTGGTATTAAGTTATATGACAATGGCCTAAGAAGCTGAAAGCTGGTTCTTAACGAACCATTAAATAAACATTATTGTTGAGTATTAATACTGAACCATTTGTAGGCCTGTTTAGCTGTTCTGCAAAGACTGAGTTTGAACCTTTGATTATTATGTTTGTGTCATTAACAAACATTTGTGTTCCCTGATTCTAAGGGTAGTTTCATGTCTGGGGCACAACTGGTTAATGTGTCCATCAATGCAAGAGGAATCCCTTTAATGGCATGACATGAGTTTGCCAAGAAGAATTTTGTAATCCACAAAATCAAAAGATTTGGAAAGGTCACAAAATATACCAAAGTTATTATTATTTCATGTTTAGTTCTGCCAGGACTCCATTTGGGAGTTGTGGTGTTGCCTACTAAGTGCTGAATCCTTTACAAAAGCCAAAGTGAGAAGCATTTAACAAGTTCTTCAAGATAAGTGAGTCAGTATTAGCTCACTTTCTCAAAAATTTTTAAAAAGCCTGGAATGAGTACAACGAGCTAGAGACGTTTGCATATTTCCAGTTTTATTGATGGGTGGTGTTACTGTGTGAAAGTGAATTTCAGCAACATTTTCTCTAATTGACTAAAGCGATATAAAATGTTTGTTAGAGAAGAGTTCACTGTGTTGGAGTGACTATTAAATTTTCATTTATTTATATATATTTATTTATATAATAAAAGGAAACATTCCGGGAAAAATATATCTAAAAACAAAGATGATGTGACTTACCAAATGAAAGTGCTGGCAGGTCAATAGACACACAAATATACACACAAAATTCAAGCTTTCGCAACCAACGGTTGCTTCATCAGGAAAGAGGGAAGGAGAGGGAAAGACGAAAGGATGTGGGTTTTAAGGGAGAGAGCAGACATGTCTGCTTGTGTCTGTGTATGTGCGGATGGATATGTGTGTGTGTGTGCGAGTGTATACCTGTCGTTTTCCCCCTAAGGTAAGTCTTTCAGCTCCCGTGATTGGAATGACATCTTACCCTCTCCCTTAAAACCCACATCCTTTCGTCTTTCCCACTCCTTCCCTCTTTCCTGGTGAAGCAACCATTGGTTGCAAAAGCTTGAATTTTGTGTGTTTGTTTGTGATTGTTTGTGTGTCTATCGACCTGCCAGCGCTTTTGTTTGGTAAGTCACATCATCTTTGTTTTTAGATATATATATATATTTAGTCATCCAAGGCTCATCTCGGTGATACAGGATCTTCACAAAGCTTAGCGAGTGTAGAAATTAAAGATGATTTAGTGTCCAGTGGATTAGACAAGTCAAGACACTGACAGCTTAGCTTTAGATTTTGCAAGTTCCAAGTCTAACAAGATCATTTAACTAATTTGTACTTATCTGTTTGTGTGTCATGTTGGATCAAATGTGTAAGAGAAATTCCTAAGAAACAGGTATAAGTGCTCTGCAAATTTCTTTATGAGAACAAGATTGAACCTCATTAGAGACACTGTGCTGTCATGCAGGTGTTTCAGAAAACCCAGAGTTTGTCAGAACGTGTATTTAACCAAATCCTGAAGTTATGTGGGGATTATATTCTAATTTTATTTTTAATTTACATTATTAAAGGCACCATCCATTCACTTACAATAAGTTTTTATTATTCCTCACCATAGAAATGCCAAATACCACTGTGTCCTTAGTCTGAAAGAAAATTTGGAGAAGCATTGTTCCTGTAAATGTGAGGAACCCACTGATAGGCTTTGGTTTCTAATTTTGAAAATAAAGTAAAATGCCAACTTTTTTCACTTGAGCTAATGTTCTCTTTTGGAAAGCAAACATTACATTCCAACAGATATAAAGGATGAAAAGCAAACTCAGTGCTTTCCACTTAATGCTTAATGCTTTACAGATTAAAGCTGTCTTCAATACAGAGTGCTGTAGTAGATGTTGTCTTGTTGACAGTGATATACTTTTGTCTTGATCAGACCAGACAACCAGTTTGCACCATCTGTTGTAACTGTCGCACATATTCCCCGTATGTCTAGCTAGTACCACCTGTGTTTATTATCTTTGATTAAGTACACCTTGAAGTTTGATTCCTGTTCTATGAATCCTGGCAAACCTTCAGGTAACATAGACAGAGCATCTGCTATATTGATATCCTTGTATAATATTTCATAATCTTGTTCTTGCAAGAATAATGATCATCTTGCTAAACTTGGATGTAGCAGTTTGCAGCTGAGCAGAGAGCTCAGAGCTTTGTGGTCACAGTATACTTTTACATGTTTTCAATATTAGAGAAGGAAAGTTGATACTCACCATATAGCAGAGATGCTGAGTTGTGACAGGCATAACAAAAAGATTCACACAATAATAGCTTTGGTCATTAAGGCATTTTTCAACAATAGACACACATCCACACACACACATTCACGCAAACACAACTTGCACACACGTCTGTGGTCTCATGCAGCTGAAACCACACTGTGAGCAACAGCACCAATGCATGATGGGAGTGGCAACTGGGTGGGGTTAAGGAAGAGGCTGGGTGGGGAGGGGGAGAGATAGTATGATGGGACTGGCAGTCAGTGAAGTGCTGCAGTTTAGATAGAGGACAGGAGAGAAAAAGGGGGGGGGGGGGGGAAGTAGTGGAATGGAGAGAAATAAAATGAAATTCAAAGACTGGGTGTGGCAGTGAAATAATGACTAGTACTGGAATGGGAACAGGGAGGGGGCTGGATGGATGAGGACAGTGATGAATGAAGGTTGAGGCCAGGATGGTTACAGGACTGTAGGATGTATGGCAGGGAAAGCTCCCACCTGCGCAATTCAGAAAAGCTGGTGTTGGTGGGAAGGATCCATATTGCACAGGCTGTGAAGCAGTCACTGAAATGAGGGATATCATGTTTGGCAGCATGTTCAGCAGCAGGGTAGTCCACTTGTTTCTTGGCCCCAGTTTGTCGGTGGACATTCATGCAGACAGACAGCTTGTTGGTTGTCATGCCTACCTAGAATGCAGCACAGTGGTTGCAGCTTAGCTTGTAAATCACATGACTGGTTTCACAGGTAGCCCTGCCTTTGATGGGATAGGTGATGTCAGTGACCGGACTGGAGTAGGTGGTGGTAGGAGGATGTATGGGACTGGTCTTGCATCTAGGTCTATTACAGGGGTATGAGCCATGAGGTAAGGGATTGAGAGCAGGTGTTGTGTAAGGATGGAAGTGTATCTTGTGTAGGTTTGGTGGATGGTGTAATACCACGGTAGGAGGGGTGGGAAGGATAGTGGGCAGGACATTTCTCATTTCAGAGCACGACGAGAGGTAATCGAAAAATCCTGGCGGAGGATGTTATTCAGTTGCTCCAGTCCTGGATAGTACTGAGTTACGAGGCGAATGCTCCTCTGTGGCCAGACTGTGGGGCTGTTGGAGGTGGTGGGAGGCTGGAAAGATAAGGCACAGCAGATTGTTTTTGTACAAGGTTGGGAGGATAATTACAGTCAGTGAAGACTTCAGTGAGACGCTCGGTATATTCCGAGAGAGACCGCTTGTCACTGCAGATGGGACGACCTTGGGTGGCTAGGCTGTATGGGAGCGCCTTCTTGGTATGGAATGGGTGGAATCTGTCAAAGTGGAGGTATAACTGGTGGTTAGTAGGTCTGATATGGCCAGAGGTACTAATGTAGCCATCTATGAGGTGGAGGTCATCATCTAGGAAGGTAGCTTGTTGTGTTGAGTTGGACCAGGTGAAGTAAATGGGGGAGAAGTTGTTGAGGTTCTGGAGGAATGTGGATAGGGTGTCCTCACCTTCAATTCAGATGGCAAAGATGTCATCAGTGAATCTGAACCAAGTGAGGCGTTTAGGATTCTGGGATTTTAGGAAAGAATCCTCCAGATGACCCACAAATAGGATGGCATAGGATGGTGCCATGTGGGTGCCCATAGCTGTACCCTGGATTTGTTTGTGGTAATGCCTTTAAAGGAGAAGTAATTGTTGGTGAGGATATAGTTGGTCATGGTGACTAGGAAGGAGGTTGTTGGTTTGGAGTCCATTGGGCATTTGGAAAGTTAGTGTTCAATAGCAGTAAAGCCATGTGCATTATGAATGTCATTGTACAGGGAGGTGGCATCAATAGTGATGAGCAGTGCACCGTGTGGTAAGGGATAGGAATTGTGGACAGTCGGTGGAGGAAATGGTTGGTATCTTTTATATAGGAGGGTAGGTTCTGGGTATTAGGTAGAAGGTGTTGGTCTATGAGAGCAGGGATTTTTTCAATGGGGCCACAGTAACTGGCCACTGAGGTGTCCTGGGTGGTTGGGTTTATGGACTTTGGAATGCATGTAGAAGGTAGGTGTGCAGGGAGTGGTAGGGGTAGAGAGATGGACTCTGAGGAGAGGTTCTGGGATGGGCCTAAGGATTTTTTGAATACTGATTGGAGATCCTGCCGGATTACTGGAATGGGGACACTGTGGCAAGGTTTGTAGGTGGAAGTATCTGACAGCTGATGGAGCCCTTCTGCCAGTTAACCCTTGCGGTTCAAAACATGGTGATGGAGCCTTTGTCTGCAGGTAGGACTATAAGGTTGGAATCACTTTTTAGATGGTGGACTGCAGTTCTTTCTGCCAGTGTAAGGTTAGTTTGCATGTTGAGGGATTTGGGGAATGATGGTGAGGCAAGGTTCGAGGTTAAGAAATTCTGGAAAGTTAACGGGGGTGGTTAGAGGGCAGTGGGAGTGGATCACAGCTGGCTAGAGGAGTGAACTGAATTAGGCAAGGTTCAATATTGATATTTGGTTGAGTCTGATTGGCCGGGTTGGTGGCAAACATGTGTTTCCACTGTAGGGACTGGGAGAAGGAGAGAAGGTCTTTAACAAGTCCAGTATGATTGTATGGGCAAAAGGTTAGGCCTGTGGAAAGGACTGATATTTCTGTCAGACAAAGGATTCTGGAGGACAGGTTCATGACTGTATTGTGAGTCTGTTTAGGTTCTGGATTCTGTGTGGTGGTGGGAGGAAGTGTTGGAGGGTGGGGTAGGTGTAATAGGTCTGCGAGACAGGGTTTGTCAGCTATGAGGGGACATGGGGGGGGGGGGGGGGTTGGAGGTTTTGTAGAGGTGATGGACAGTGGTACTCTGAGGCGGGAGTAGGAAGTGAGCAGGACTGAGAGCTTTTTGAGATGGTGTTGTGCATGTTGCTCAAATTCCTGCAGGGCAAGAGTTTCAATGTGTGTTATGGGTTACAGGATTTTGGGATTACACAGCAGGAGAATTTTGTGGATGGAGAGGAGGTACTGCAAGAAGATTTGGGCTTGGTTGATATGGTTTTGCAGGACTATGTTGGTGAGGGCTAAGGATCGGTGGAATCTGAACAGGTGGAGGTCATTGTGGAAGGAGGAGTGGCAACCAGAGATGGGTAATTTGATGGTAATGCCATTAGGGGGGATTTCATGAGCCAAGCAACAATGCAGGAACAATATGTGGGACTGGGATCTGGCTAGGGCTAAGGAAATTTTTCTGTATTGATGCAGATGGAAGGAGCAATGATCCATGGTGGTGCAAAAAATTACATTAAAAAAAGTAGAATTGCATCTGAAAAATTACGCAAAAATACATGTGAAAAAACACAAAAAGGATGAAATGGATGCAAAAGGGGGAAAAACGAGATGAAAAATTAGGAAGACGACGATAGATGACGGTGAAAACTCTAAAATTGGTGAGACGTCACAATGATTAAAGTAGGGAATAACTAATAATTAATAAATATAATCCAGGGTAAGGCTATAGACACCCACATGGCAACAGCCTGTGCCAACCTATGTATGGGCCATCTAGAGGAATCCTTCCTAAAAACCCAGAATCCTAAACCCCTCACCTGCTTCAGATTCATTGATGACATCTTTGCCATCTGAATTGAAGGTGAGGATACCCTATCCACATTCCTCCGGAACCTCAACAACTTCTCCCCCATTTACTTCACCTGGTCCAAATCAACCCAACAGGCTACCTTCCTGGATGTTGACCTCCACCTCAGAAGTGGCTACATCAGTACCTCTGTCCATTTCAAACCTACTAACCATAAGCAATACCTCCACTTTGACAGTTGCCTCCCATTCCACACCAGGAAGTCCCTTCCATACAGCCTAGCCACCCAAGGTCATCCCATCTGCAGTGACAAGCAGTCCCTCTCGAAATATACCGAGGGTCTCACTGAAGCCTTCACTGCTGTAATTATTCTCCCAACCTTGTACAAAAACAAAACTGCCATGCTTTATCTTTCCAGTCTCCCACCACCTCCCAAAGTCCACAGTCTGGCTGCAGAGGTGCATTCCCCTCGTAACTCAGTACCATCCAGGACTGGAGTAACTGAATTACATTCTCCGCCAGGGTTTTGATTATCTCTCGTCGTGCCCTGAAATGAGAATTGTCCTGGGTAGTCCACCATCCACCAAACCTACAGAAATACTCAACCATCTTTACACAACCCCTGCTCCCAATCCCTTACCTCATGGCTCATACCCCTGTAATAGACCTAGATGCAAGACCAGTCCCATACATCCTCCTACCACCACCTACTCCAGTCTGGTCACTAACACCACCTATTCCATCAAAGGCAGGGCTACCTGTGAAACCAGTCATGTGATTTACAAGCTAAGCTGCAACCACTGTGCTGCATTCTAGGTAGGCATGACAACCAACAAGCTGTCTGTCTGCATGAATGTCCACCGACAAACTGGGGCCAAGAAGCAATTGGACCACCCTGTTGCTGAAAACGCTGCCAAACATGATATCCCTCATTTCAATGACTGCTTGACAGCCTGTGCCATATGGATCCTTCCCACCAACACCAGCTTTTCTGAATTGTGCAGGTGGGAGCTTTCCCTGCCATACATCCTACGTTCCTGTAACCATCCTGGCCTCAACCTTCATTAATAACTGTCCTCACCCATCCAGCCCCCTCTCTGTTCACATTCCAGCACTACACAGTCGTCATTTCACTGCCACACCCAGTCTTTCAGTTTCATTTTATTTCTCTCCTTTCTGCTACTTCCCCCCCCCCCCCCCTTTTCTCTCCTGCCCTCCATCTAAACTGCAACACTTCACTGACTGCCAGTCCCACCATACTATCCCTCCCCCTCCCCACCCGGCCTCCTCCTTTCCCCCAGCCAGTTGCCACTTCCATCATGCATTGGTGCTGCTGCTCACAGTGTGGTTTCAGTTGCCTGCGACTGCAGACATCTACGCAAGTTGCATTTCGGTGATATTGTGTGCCTGTGTGTATGCGTGTCTATTGCTGACAAAAGCCTTAATGGCTGAAAGCTATAGTTGTGTGAATCTTTTTTTTTTTGTGCCTATGATGACTCAGCATCTCTGCTATTTGGTGAGTTGCAACTTTCCTTCTCTAATATTGCTACATTCCATTCTGGATTTTCCATTGTTTGATTTTTACATGTTTTCTTTATATGTAGTAGAGTAACTTTCTGAAAGCCTAGACTATGGCTAGAGACTACAGTTCTACTGCTGAGTATGACCTATCACATTTGATTAATACCCTGTTTGTAAAACCTATCCCTCATACTCAATCATTTTCTGTGATCTGAAACAGGCATGTTCTGAAGCTTGAAAATGGGGTGTTGGTGGGGGGAAAAAAAAAAAAACCCTTGACCTTGTCTGGATGTTATAATACCTCTGAATGGACTAAAACGTCCTTAAGTTTATTGAATGCTGTTTAGCATTCTTCTGACCAGTACCAAGGTTGCATTTTTTTTTTTAAGCGAAGTGTCGTTTTTCAGTAACTGTTGTGACATAAATCTCCTTAAAGTTGTGGAAGACTTAGAAAGACATTCAACTGTTTCTTTGATGTTGGCAGCAGAAAATTCCGCATTGCTTTAATTTTGTTCATGCCAGGTACAATTCCTTCTGCTGGTATTATGTCATCATCATCATTATTTATTGCACATGAACAGGTCATCTGAGCCCATGGCAGAAGATAAAAATGCAGAAATATATGAACACAATGTAATGATTAACATGTCCTGTCTGCAGATCATGACTAAATAGATTTGTAACATCACAGAAACTGATTTCATATCTTTGCCCATTTTCTGTCTCAAGCATTCTCAATGCTGTCTGTGGAATCTGCTTCTTTCAGGGTCACTTTAAGTTCTGTCTTTCCACCCTGTTTGTGGAAAACCTCTTGAACATCTATCAGTTGTCTGATATACTAATTCTTTGTTAGGGAGAGTGTCCTCTGCTGGGAGAACATGTTCTGCTCACTGTAATCTTCTTCTTGTAGTCACCCTCCCAGTATCATCTTCTCTAAACCACTGATACAGATCTTCACTGTGCCTTCTTTCCCATCTTCCAGCTTCTGCATTGTGTACTGGATCATAAATTTTCCATAGAATCTTCCTCTCAAATGCATGAATGTGCTCTTCCACTGGCTATGTACTTGCCCATATCATACAACCATACAATAATAGGTGGTACTAGGGACATGTACAGCTGTATCTTGCTTTCGTGGAATACAATACATGGTGTGTATAGATGGTTTGAACTGTAGTACACTTTGTTCGGATTTCTTACTCTTTGTCAAATTTCCTTCTCCATCTCACTATTATTCAACAGTATTGACCCCCAGGTACTCGAACGTATTGACACTTTTAAAATTGTGACTGTCTATACTGATGGCATCATTTTGTTGATGAAGGCCTTGCTTTAATAATACCAGAGAAGGAAAGTTGCCACTCACCATATAGTGGAGATGCTGAGTCGCAATAGGCACAATAAGAAGATTCACACAACTAAAGCTTTTGGCCATTAAGGCCTTTGTCAGCAGTAGACACACACACACTCACACACACTCACATAAACACAACTTGCACACACATCATCAGTCTCAGAGAGCCGAAACCACACTGCAAACAGCAGCACCAGTGCATGATGGGAGTGGTGACAGGTGCACAGACTTGTGTGAGATCTTGCACTGTCATGTAGAAGGAGAAGTTTATTTCCCTCTTTTAGGCAACATATTTGCTGAAGTCATTACTGAGAGTAGCACTATACAGTTCTGAGTTGATCGAACAAGGTGGCACAGTGGTTATTGCATTGTAAAGGATGATAGTTCAAACCTGCATCTGGCCAGCCAGATTTAGATTTTCCGTGATTTCCCTAAATTGCTCCAAGTAAATGCCAGGATGATTCCTTTGAAAGGGCACAGCCAGTGAAAGGGTACAGCCAATTTCGTTCCTCATCCTTGGCACCATCTGAGCTTGCACTCCATATCTAATTACCTTAATGTTGATGGTATGTTAAACCCAATCTTCCTTTCCTTTTTTCTGAGTTGCTCGTTGCACCATGAAGGACATAAAACAGAATAATTCATTCAAAGCCCCAGAAGACCATCGCCATGACCATCGGCTGAGGGTGTGGCTTTGAGCTTTTTCTTCGGAGGAGAGGTGATGTGGTTGCCATTTTGTTTCTGGTTTGAAGTGATGAACCACATTTGATGACCTCTGATGATGTTCAACAAGTAATTGTCACAATCAGCCCTGTAATGTGCAAGCAATTGTGCACAGAAGATCCTTTGTTGCTCTTTATGGTGTTAGGCAGTGAGGAACCCAGCTGGCACACACCCTTTAGTACCCCAACTGGTGGACAAGTGTGTCAGCAGTACCAACAGAGATGTCCATTTGAGCAGCAAAGTATTTGATTGTGATCCATTGATCATCTCGAATGAGAGTGTGCGCATGTTCCAACACCTTGTTGCCATGATGACAGTTGCCTCGCCTGATGACTCACTGTACTATAGTTCACTGCCAGGACTCCATAGACATTCTACAAGCACTTATGAATATCTGCAGTGCTCTACTTTTCCACCAAAAGTAACTCAATGACAACACTCTGTTTGGAATGCACCTCTGTTGCAGATGCCACTTTGAAGGCTATGTAGTGTCGCCACCTATCGAAAGTGCTGGGGCTGAAGCAGGACTATTCCATGATGACCACAACAAATTCAGCATTTTTTCAATTGAAATTGGGTGAGAAAAAAATGTTTTGCATTACTTATTGAACGCCCCTTGTACAGTCCTTCTGAGCAACAATTTTCATTGACTTTGCAGCAGAGTGGTGTAAACTTTGTGTCCTCCCTCCAGCAGCGAGATCCCTCTGTAATTATACATTTGTGACATCGCACTTCTTAAAAATTGTGCATACAAATGACTTTTTCCATTCTGCGAGGATCTCAGCGGACCATATTTCCGTCATAAGTCATCTCAGACCGTCTATCAATAGCTGCTGAAATACTGCAGTTCTGCACCAACAAGATGGATGTACATCTTGTCTCACAAATTTTGTCATAAAAGTGACTGGCCATGACATTTATCATAGCACCTGTGTCCATAATAACAGCAGTAGGAATTCCTTCACTACCACATAACCAGTGGCTTGTACTACATCTTCTATCTATGCCTTATGTGGCTCAGTATCATTACATTATTCATTGCAAATGTCTAAGTCATCCACACCATATTCATGTTGTTATCATATCTAGTACCCTCACTCCTTCTACACACATGTATCTGGGGACTGAGTATGGTTGTTTCTACGTTGTTGATCACCTCAGGGGCAGTGAAGCCTGACTATCTGTCACTTCGACTATCCGAATAGGTTGATTTTGGGGTGGTGACTAACCACCTATCTCCTGTGTTCACATTGTTTACATGAGGTGGTCCTGTATTCATTCTGTGCTGTCCCCAAGCATTACTGGGTTTATTCTGCCAGTTCTGGTTCTCATTGCTGTTTGGGTGGTTATTATACCCTGGATTAAATCCATGACCATTTTTCCTCATTTTGTTGTAATTTGGAGTGTTATTCTGATTCGCCAGTCTTTTTATATTTGCAGATCCACTGTGCTACTGTGTGCTGTCCTTGCACCTGTTGATGTTCCCACCACGATTGATGTAGGTGTTGCTGGCTGCCGTCTGCTGACCAGTGCCTTTGCCAGAACTACCTTTTAAATTCTCATGCATGAGATCCAGTGAGAAGATAACCAACATGAACTGCTCCAGATCTGCCTCCCATGTGCAGATTAATTTTTTCATTTGTATCTGTGGGCAACTTTAATTTTAATAATTTAATAACATCTTTGTGAGACATGGGTTCATCACA
Source organism: Schistocerca gregaria (assembly GCF_023897955.1). Classification (NCBI taxonomy): domain Eukaryota; kingdom Metazoa; phylum Arthropoda; class Insecta; order Orthoptera; family Acrididae; genus Schistocerca; species Schistocerca gregaria. The sequence goes on from NC_064926.1 coordinate 276,499,529, forward strand.
GTATGTCATCTTGTTTAAGTGTCTCTCAGAATATTTCGTAAACTGCCCTGCTTTCAGTCATAAAGCTCAGGATTCTATATGTCTGTCTTTTCAGAGTCATTCCTGTATAGATGCAGACCAGTATTTGTCCAAGAAGGCTCTTTTGAACTCTTCATAGCTTTGACATTTTTCAGCTGTTTATGTAGCGAAAGGACAGCATCTACTTGTATATACCATATAAGGAGAGTAGCTTAATTTTTTGTTGGTCCATTCAGTGTCTGAAATAAGATACCATTGCATCCTCTTATGAATTCAACCAAATTTGGAGACTGTTACTGTGGAAGAAACACCTGAAATTTCAGTAGGCTCTCTCCTAACGTGGTAGCTAACATATTTGGTCCTGCACCTGCCTGACTGAATGAACTATTTGTACAGGGCTGACCAGTCCCATTGCTTCCTTGTACTGTCTTTTATACAAATGTGCATTCAAAATGACATTCCCAGTGTATGTGCTTATTGGTGATGGTTCACACATGGTGCCTTTTATAGCTGCTAATTCTTGCCACAGGCCACTGACCTGAGCAGTTGCTGTCACACCATTGTGATATCTTGCACTGTAATGCAGCTTTAATTTGCATTAACACATTCTTTACATCATTATTCAATGCATTGTATTCAAGCACCACTTTTTTGTTTTCACTCTGTGTTGTTGCACATAACTCAGTACTAAGTGATTCATTAATTTGTGCTTCTTGTGTTCATAATCATGACAAAAAATCATTTGCAAGTTCTTGATGCTGTCCATCAAGATTTCTTTTATCTTTCCTTCTTGTTTCACATCTAATTTTTTGAACTGATTCATGAGTTATTGCACTAACTTCATCATATCATTGGTTTATTGTTTCCTGTATACCTTTACATACTTTTTTCAATTCAGTTATCTCAAAACAAATATATGCAAAATTTTTGTTTAGTTGATCTGCCTGATCTTTTGCGACCTGATCCAACCTTAATTTAATTTGATCAGATTGTTCATTCTCAACTTGACCTAGTGTCAATTTAATCTGGTCTGTTTGTTCCTTCATTATATTATTCGATGTAGCACTTATCATTGCTTCTAATGTTTGATATAGCATTGCAAATGGATCTGGTATAGTAGATGTCTTCCGAACTTCCTCTGTTGGGGGTGGATGTATTTGTACCTTCATCTCAATGGCAGCCGCATCTGTATTTTCGATGTTAAGATTCTGCTACATTGTTTTTTATGACATTTTCTTGGCTTTGTATTTCTTCTATGTGTTTCGTGTTCTCAACTTTGCCAATTTTTGCCATAACACAACTAGCAACAACTTTATTGAAACCTGGAACTCTATTGATACTTGTTTCTGATGGTTTTCTTAAACTTATTTTAGGATTTCTCTTTTTAAAACGAGAAACCCTAATCTTTTGGCACAATGTAACCAGAGAAATGCAACAGAGTGATTGTGTCTATGAAGACAAATGGTTGGCTAATTGCTGTTCTTATTCAGGCACAAAAACAGATCTTCTCCACATTATCTTCTATATTATTATGCATTTTTATTATGTCAAGTGTTTTCTTGGATCAATAAATAAATAAATTCTTGAAGGTTTCGTGTGCAAATTTGATTATAGTCAATCATAAAGTGCAATTTTTAGTGTGTGCAGCTGCTTTGGTGCACTGTTCAGTGATCTCTGACCACTGAACTTTTGAACTTTTTCATTATTTCTTCAGTCTATTTAGGAGTCTCTGATTTTATTTTCCTTGTCGTAGACATTTGCAATTAGGTGTAAGATATTACTTATGTATAAAAAGCTTTTTTGAGGGTTAGAGCGTGGGGTATTATGGACACCCTGTCAACATTGCCTCATATTTATCTGTTGATATTAAACCACTTTGACATCTCACCAAACAACAGACTTTGCTAATGCTGAAAAAAATCACAAAACCCTTGCTAAAACCTGAACTAGAAAACACACTATCTACATACCTTATAGATATTACTGTTAAGTATTGGAACACTTACCTGTATTTAACAATAATTCAAAATTCAGTAAAAATTAATCACTGTAAGAATGTTGTTTACAAATGCTCATTGCCTCTGCACCCTATTTCTGGCATCACCTGCTATGCTGCTGCACTAGCTCCCAGTCATTACAGGATTACTCTGCTGACAAAATAGTGCTGCCTTGCCTGTTGGTATTCCCCTGGTCTCCCCTACAAATGTTTGTTGTTTGCTGCTGATAATGTAATGCTGTCATGCAGTTGAGACAAAAAGTCACTTTGTGCAATTTTGTCATATGATGACATGGTTGGAGACCATGGCTGTTATTTGAAGACAAATGTTGATGGTGTTGGGACAGCAACCAGCCACAAATTTACTTTCAGTTCCATTATTCAAAGGGTATCGTTACTTGTTTCGAATTGTTATAATTCGTCTTCAGACAGTTTACAAGCTTACCGTACAACATGTAGTGCATTGTTTTTAGATTAATTGTCCTAAAATATAAATAATACATAATTATAAGCACACCACACAGACGGTTGTGTTACAGGTGTTTCATTGGATGTGACTTACATGAAATGTTGGTTTGGAGTGTTTGTTTTCATAACATTCGTCCAACAGATGTGAATACATCCCACTGCATTCTTATCGTTGCACATCGTTGCCATGTATTTGTGTTGTAGTCACTTGGTGGTGAATAATGACTGGCCAGGAAAACACTGCACTTCTCTCTCCAGTAATAGTAAATATCTTCCGTTCTGGACTGCTGTCATGTGCAGAATAGGCTGCATTGAGTAGAGCCACTTATCATACACCCACAGTATACCTACCACAGTGGGTGTGAAATGTCTGAGGGAATGAGATTGATCATGTTCAAGTCTAGAACTAAAATCTACTGTAATGCATTGCTTGACTTAAGTTGAGATATCTGAAGTTCCTTGGCACCTAGGTGACCCACTTCTGCTACAAAGGCAGAAAATTTAAGCTTCTGGGTCTCTTCAGATGTTAGGAGAGCTGAGGCTGGGGTGATAAATGTAGTATGCATGTGCTGTGAAGTTTCCAGTCAGTGATACTGGAGACAATGAAATCAACAGTGTTGAATACGTATTGACTGCATGTTGTCTTTGGGACATGCTCTATAGTATGGTAGACAATTGACAGCTCCTCTGTTCAAAATTTTTGCATAATAGGTCACTTAAGACATTAGTGTGGTGGGCAGTTGACTGCTCCTGCTGTTAAACATTTTTACATAATAACTCACTTGATACTGCAGATAAGCCCTCATTGAATAAACAGAAAATACCTCCACAAAATAACCACAAGCTCAGAGAGTTATTTTGGCTATTCATAGAAAAAAACTGGACAGGAAATGCTGGGGAGGTATAGTGTATCTGCAAAATGAAAAGTGAGCAGTGCACATGGTGTGGAAAGTTACCTTTCCTGGAAGAATTCTACAGCTGTTTATCAGATAACTAACGTTCAGAGTGCAGAGATTTAAGTAGATTTTCATATGTGTTTCTTGTGTTAATATTATTAGTAACTTATACATGTATTCCATGTAGTGTTAATGCTCTTTATGGAGAATAAACACCCCCTGGGCATGTCTACATACCACATCGCCAGTGATTCATGGAGCACACTGCAAAGTGTCAGTATGACTTTGTGAAACACCACTTAGTTCAATCTAGGGGAATCACTTGCTCCTTCTTCTGTTTGCAGACCTATGAAAGAGGGAAGAAAGTGACCACAATCTGGTGGCTTACCTTCCTTCACGCTTCTACACTGCACACTCTAGCCTTCCATCCTGTTACACATCCACACCATAATTTATACCTTAATACAGCTCTACTGTGGTTAGACATGGTACACACATTAAACATCCAATTCGTAATGCACTTCATTTAACAGTAAACAAAAACATTATTTTTAATAATATGCAATTTTTCCATCTGCTAACATTGAAACTACTAAAAAATAAATAGCATCTATTTTGTAGGAAATTTAATGTAGTTTAGTTTTGTAGTAGCAAAAATGTTTGCTAGAAGTGGCAGTTTTCGAAATATTCAAGAAAAACTTAAGAATCTGACCTCTTACTGTTCCCTCCCCCACCACCCTCCCCCCAGCCCATAACTCACACCTCACCAATCAGGATTGTTAGGATGTTGTTTAAGACACTCCCTCCTACCTTCTTCTTCTTCTTCTTCTTCTTTTCAGCAATCATAAGCCCTGTAGACCATGTGCTGCATCAGCGATCTGCTTCCATCTTCTTCTGTCTCTTGCTGTCTCTCTCCCACCCTGTGGGGATTCCTAATGCTGCAACATCCTTCGCTACGTCATATTTCCTCTGTGTGCAAGGTCGGCCAAATAGTATTGTTGCTTGGAGAGTGCCCTCAAATGCCTTCTTAGGAATTCTGTCGGTTTCCACTCTAGCCACATGTCCAGCCAATTGCAGTCTCCTACTTTTTAATTTCTGGACAATAGAGAGCTGCTTCACTAACTGATAAATTTCAGTGATCTTTTGAACTCTCCATATGCCATTCTGCAACACAGGTCTCCAGATTTTTCTCATCAATTATCTTTCAAAAACATTCAGTTTTTCTCTTTCTTTCTTGGCAAGTGTCCAGCTTTACAAATCATACTGTACTATTGGACAGATGATGGTGTTATATATCTTCATCGTAGTGGTGACTGACAAATCTTTACTTTTGAGTAGGCTACTTAGAGTGTACAGACATCTGGATCCTGAGACTATTCTTTCATTTATGTCCAAAGTTATATTTTTACTGCTGAAGCATGATCCAAGGTATTTAAACTGATGAACTTTTTTTGAATCTAGAATGGTGGTCAATTTCAAAGTGTGGATTTGGGTTTATGACTCAACCTATTTCCATATAGTCAATTCTTTCTTGGTTTATCAAAAGTCCCATTTTACTGGCACTGTGCCTGAGACATCTGTACATGTCCTTCAGCTCTTCTTCTGTTTCACTGAGTAAGATTATATCATCTGTGTATGCTAGGAGTTTTACTTCACCGTGTCGAAATCTGAGACCATTGTGGTAGCTGTAAATTACTCTCTCAAACCACTTTCTCTAATGCAAGGTTGAAGAGAACAAAAGTGCATCTTCCTGTTGTAAGCCCGTTTTGATTGGGATTTTGGAGGATTCGGATCCTCTGAGCTTCACTACTGCAGGTGAGCCATCCATGCACATTTTAATGGGTATCTGAAATTCTATTAGTGTGTTGTGGAGGCTACTTCTGTGGATCCTGTCTGTCACAGACTCACTGGAAATCAATGCACAGACAGTGGATATTTTTGTAAAATTTCCAGCATTTCAAGAAGATCTACCACATAGAGTAAACACATTATCATTTGTGAAATGGTGTGGTCGAAATCCAGCCTGGTACTCTTTAATAATGTTTTCTGTGTAAGGCTTAATTTTGTTGAGAATGATAAGTGACAGAACTTTGTATGTGATGTTAAGCAAACTGATTCCTCTGTAATTTCCACATTCAATTTTGTTTCATTTCTTGTGTAAGGGGTAAATTACTGCAGTTTTCCAGTGTTCAGGCAGTGTCTCAGTTTTCCAGATTATTGTGATAACATTATAAATTTCTTTGTGTAGTTTGTTTCCTCCGTCTTTTAACATCTCTGCAATATCTGGTCCTCACTTGCAGCCTTGTTGTTTTCCAGCTTTTGAATGGTGTGTACTACTTCCTGTTCTGTGATGCTCTATTGGTCAGTACTACTGCTGTTACTCTTGATCATTGCATAATTGAGGGTTACGTGAGAGTCAGTGCAGTTTAGCATTTCTGAGAAATACTTTTTCCATCTTGTTAGAATATCTTCCAGCTGGGTTAGCATGTTTTTATTTTTGTTTTTTTATGAATAGGTCTTCTCTCTGATAACCTCTTATACTGTTTATTGTATACTGAAACAGTTTTATTCAGTATCTGTTTCTGCCTTCCACTTCTATAGATTCCAAGACTCCACAGATATTTTCTTGTTTCTGTTTGTAGAACTCTTGCTGTCTGTCTTCTCACTGTGTTCAAGGTCTCTCTCCTGTCCTCACTCTCCATATTTTTCAGCCACAGCATCTTGGTTGCTTTCCTTTTTCCACTGCTCTCTGACCCTTTTTGTTGAACCGTTTTCTCTGCTGCATCTGTTACTACTGTCTTTATTCTTTCCCAAGTCTTCACAAACACTATTTTCCTCCCCCAACTTATTGCAATGCTGTGAATTTGTTATCAATTTCAGTCACATAGGTTTCTTTAAGAGACAGTTCCTTCAGTCTTTCTACACTGAACTTTAGGTGTTGGTGCGAATTTTGGTGGTTGATTTCACATCATCTTGATTTTCATCTTTCTTATGACTAGGAAGCAATCTGACCTACAATCTGCTCCTCTGTACTTTCTGACATCTCTTATGAATGAACTGCATCTTTGGTCTGTCATAACATGGTCAATCTGATTTACAGTTTTGCCATCTGGAGAGCACCATGTACCTTTGTGAATTTCTTTGTGAGGGAACATTATGGAGCAAATTCTCATATTCTTTGACAATGTGAAGTTGATTATTTTTAATCCATTTTCATTTGTGGTAGAATTATTACCATATTTTCCTATTGTGGGAACGAACATATCCTCTTTACCTATTTTCCCATTAAAATCTCCTAGTATAATTCCCATATTTCTTGTTGGAGTACTTTCGACTATCCTATCTAATTCTTCATATTACTCACCTTCAGTCAGTATACAAAGATTGAATGTTATATCGTACCACTGGTGTCTGAATGTGATGTAAGGCATTATTTTGTTAATGAGATGGTATTCTGTAACCATAATAACAATCTTGTTCTTGACAGCAAAGCCAGTACCAGACTCATGCTGTTTTATATGTACTCCATAAAAAATAACACAATAAGCCTCCATGTGTATCTCTTTTTCAAGCCACCTAATTTCCTGTAGAGCTACAATGTCTGTCTTGTACATTTTTAATTCAGATATCAGAGTCACTGCCACAGCTGGTTTATTAAGACTATGATAATTCCATGTCCTGAATGTGAAATCCCATTTCATTTTTCCATCTCATTAATTCCTGTTCTGTAGCTTAGGTCTGTTTCCTTAAATCCATTATCCGAGGCATATCATTGATGTGAGCCTGTATGTATAAAATCCCCTGGCCCCATTACGAGCACTGTGCAGGTTAAGCTTGGTGATGGTGCTGCCATCTCATAGCTTCCAAGCTTGCTGAGTAATATTTATTTCCTAGGTAGACTGCCTTTCTCAGTCTCTGAGCTCTGCCTACCCTGTAGAGACTTCATCTGACATTGGAATGTGTCTGTTGTTGGAATGTCATAAAAATTCTCTTCCATCATCTGAGCTGTTGACATCCTCTTCACTGATCTTGGTCCACCCCTGGTATTTAATTTCCCGGGTATCCCATCAGACATCTGTCTGGCCGTGCATCCCCCTATCCGCTACCTGAGGAGGTGCCCAATGGAGGACCAGCAATTCCTCGTGGAACTCTCTCCTACCTTCTACGTAATGTTGTTGTCTGATTAATATAAGCATTACAGACTTAGCCCACTCAATGAAGAATAAAAAAGGTCAAATAGGGTGAAAAAATTAAATTGTTACAAATTTTTGCACTGTGGTGGAAATCCCTCCTAATACTATGCAAAAATTTGTGATAACATGATTTTTTTGCCCTATTTGACCTTCTTTGGTCTTCATTGACTGGGCTATGTCTGTAATGCTTATGTTAATGAGACAACATTATTAAAATATGTGGCAGAGGAAATGAAAGGAACATAGTTTTCCCCCAATAGCTGATACAAACTGCACTGTGGGGACAAATCTTAACTTGATAATTCTCAACTCGATTTTGCTTGTCGCAAGTTGCTGGACCAAGTCTCAAGTTTTTTAGCTGATGACTTATTAGACTTGTTGATGTCTGTTCATGCACATTGATGCAATCCTCAAGCATGTTATATTTTGCTGAGTGTGGGAACATGCTTATATGTAACCAAGTATAAAAGGCTGCTTTCATCTTTACCTTGCACAGTTCAGTCCATGATGTGGGAGGCATCTTCACCTGCAATGGAAATACATCCATATCCACCTTCTGAACTAACACTACTGTGCAGTTTAATGCATGACTTATAGAACATTCTCACCTATTTAAGGTTAGGTCATCCTAATTATAACACGAGAGGAAAAAGTTAGCATCCTCCAGTGATTTGGTTGGTAGCTATTGAGCAGCATCTAGACAGACTCAGTGTAGCTGGATTCTTTTACACAGCTAACATAGATCAAACTGTGAATTACATTGTGGTGGGAGCTTGAAAGGTTGGGAAGAAACACATGATCCATGGGTTAAACATGCTCTGTGGCTTCCCAAGCACTTATTTGTGATTCCTGTGAAGCAAAGAGATTTTGTGGATACTATGTAACAGAACAAAGATGTGCTAAGTACAGTAAATGACACAGATAATATTAAACTTCCTTCAAATCTTCAGGAAGCTGTAATCAAGCCACCCCCACACCCTCAGACCCCGTGTCCCAAGTGCCTGCTCCCCATGCCCCAGTGCCCTGCACCCTGTGCACCTGCCGATCAATGTCATTGTCAATGGCATGCGAGCAGGTGGCTCCCACTGATTTCAGGCAATATGCTCTAATACTAGCTCAATACTTGGATATTCATTATACCACAAAATTAATTTATTATTCCACAACAGTATTCAAATGACATCACACATGTTTCATGTTTTTGTAACATAGATGCCTTACATGAACACACACACCAGTGTAATGTCACATTAACGTCCATAATTGCTCAGTGGTCAGATATTTCAGGTGTTTCACACAACAGTGTAATGTTAGGACAACAGCCATAAGAAATTTAAAGTACCTTTAGGATTTATGAACTATGCACTGTTGCACTCCTTTCGAGTGCTCTGTGCTGTCTTGAGAAGTATAGCAATATCCTCTGACAGTATAAAATGAAGGTGTCATATAGGTAAGAAAAAACCTCTACTATACTTTCAGCTACTTATCTTCCAAGCCCACCTATCTTCCAACCTCCAATACATACGTGTAGGCCATTATCAATAGGAGATGAGTTTAGGAATTTTTGGCAGGGTAGAGAACACAAAAAACAATTATTCTTGTACAAAACTACATATACATTTAAACACAGAAAACAACCCTTTCATTATTTGTGCTTGGTGCTGTTGTAACATGTGAGCATGGTTTGGCATGGAAGCAGCAATGTCGAAACACTTTTGCAGCATTCCACAAAGCAGATAGTCATGTCGCTTGTGCACCCAACCTTAGTTAAGTGCCACAAGGAGTTTATTTGTAGTATGTATGCATTGGAGTAGAATACCACAGCATCCAGTATTCAAATAAAGAGGGGAATAGAGTCTTATAGCTGGTAATTGAATGAATTGTTTGTGGGGCCCTGCACAAGGCTCCATAGGTGTATTAATTTATTTAGTAAGATTTCCAAGTCCATCATTATGAGGCATAGTGTCAAGCCAATGCTACTGTTCCTCCTACATGTGAATGGCAGCGCAACAGCACGAGTAATACTGGAAATTATGTATACTGTCAGTATGAGACAGCATTCTACGTGGGAAGCAAAACTTAAACAAAACTGGTTCTAAATATTACGAGGCTTGGTACTGCAACATTGCATTATGTGTGACATCATGACATTACCAATTTGCAGAGAGATGATTATTTCAGTATCCTAATGCACAGAAACACAGATGAAATAATGCAAATGCAGCAGTGAAATCACTGAGTAATTGTTAATAATTGTCAAAAAAACATAATTATATTCCATAACAGAGTAGTGTATCAAGCCACCAATACCCAGTACATAAGCAGGATCGAGAGTCTCTGGAAGTTCTTTCCGTAGCTGTAACTGTCAGCTAGCAGTTAATACAGTTTAATCAGTTTAGTCATGGCTTTGTTAAAAACCCATATGAAGCAGATGTCCCAATAATAATAATAATACTAAAACTACATGTAATTCAGTATTAAGATTTACATAATACCAGTGCACGTGCAGGGAGGTAATCGCTTCAGTGGCCGGAGGCAGATGGCCATCTGTGAAGGATGTAAGACTCTCGCTATATATTTCTTGCTGCTGGGAAAGCAGTCAGCCAGAACGAGCTGATTCTTCTTCTTCTCCTTTTTTTTACATTAGTATGTTGATAACTGAGAGTAACAAAGCATACTTAGTTCAGCACTATCTCCAATAGCATACCAGCCAAGTCATGTCTTCGAGAACGATGTGGAGATAGTGAATTGGCTTAAGGACTTGTTCCCGGAATAATATTGCAGATGAGGGGTGTCCCTTACCGTCCTCTCCAACTGTAACTGTGTGTTGATAACAATGAAACAGTGACTGCTGAGTCAAATGTGAAATAGCTGAAACATAGGTGGCATGATCAGTGGCTGTCAGATTTCTCATATGATATGTGAATGTAATGTAAAAATGAACATGAGTGAAAACAAACTTTGTTGTTGAACAATGAAATGCTGTGTTTCCTTTTAAGTGAAAATTACATATATAATGTACATTACTGGTAACAAGAGAGAGAGAGCGAGAGAGAGAGAGAGAGAGAGAGAGAGAGAGAATGGTTGCATTGTCTCCAAATAATAACTGTAAAACCCATCTCTGTGAGGCAGGCACTCGATGTGTCATTCCACCATACCACGCCACCACATGACAGGATGTTGTGGCTGCCACTCGACCATTTCACTATTTTTTTTTTTCCCCTATAGGTACTCCATCTCATGTTGCAAAGTACCATAACTGAACATCATTGACATAGCAAGTAAGTGGAACAGCAATGATGTTACTGAACCATTTGCATCATAACTGAATGAGCAGGAAACCAACTCTGATCTCTACTGCTTCAAGTTTGATACTGTACTGCTCTCAGATCAGGTCATTCCATGAATAACACAGCATAAAGTTCACATAGATCTTGAAAAGGAAGGCTGTATATATAGCATTTTAGCAAGCTTATCATTTTACCTCAACTTGCTAACACAAATTTCCAAATAATGTCTTCACTTTATAGTCTGAATGTCATTGTGTACGATTCAGACACTACTAGTACTGTTTAATAAATGTATAACACATCATTAAGTTTGCAGGTGTGGATTTGAAGTGGATATATGCGAACTTACTTTAAAAAAAAAAAAAAAAAAAATCTTTTAGTGTGCTATACAACAGAAACATAATAATTTGTGAATCGTGGAGCTTACATGTTGCAAAGGAAATGTACACTATTTACTGATACTGTCTTAATTATGTTCAATGAATACTCTGACTGTAGGTGCCATAAGCTTCCAGCACAGAACACATGAGGAAATGAGAGTGCACATTTACTACAGGTAGTAATATGTCCACATGGATTCAGTATTGCACTTACCTCTTCCTGGAAGTAAATTTTATGCTGACAAGTACCCTCAACCACATGCTGTTCAGATGCCACTTCTTTTTTTGGAATATTTACCTCAAGTTTAATATTTAACAAAATTTGTGCTGTAATTGTTGCATTTTTCATTTCACCGATAGTATCCACAAAAAATCAGTGCTCTTTACACAATCAGAACCATATGTTTGTAGGACCTCAGAGCATGTGCTGCCCATGGATCATCCTCTTCATGCCAATGCTTCAAACCTACACCACAATGAAAACACACTGTTTGATCTGCATTATCAGTGTAAAAGTACCCCAATCCACTTGACTTGTCTGGTTGCTGCTTAACACTAAAAGGTCACTCATCAGAGTATGCTGTGAAGATTTTAGGAGTGTGACTTACAGGTGTGCATAACAAATGGATCATAATTTAACATTTATTTATTTCCTCAAAACAATCTTAAACACAATTTCTCTACCAGTTTAATGTGGTACTTTATTAATAATTAAGATACCAACAAGCCAGATTCAATAAAATGGTATCAAAGAAATCTCTTAAAATTTGGCTAGTTGTGACATAGACCTTCAAAAAACTTTCCAAAATAATTTTACACCAATAAATCTTACTAAAAATAAATAACTTTTAGCCAGGACTGGGCCTGGAGGATATTAATTGAACATAGGCAGACAAGAAATGAACTCAGGAAACAATGTGCCATAGCAAGTGATAATGTTCAAAGACAACAAGAGATACTTTAAATAAGGCTTTCTTAAAGTAAGCACTAAATATCAGCTACAAAGAACATCCTCACCAGCTGCATTAGGAAATTCTTTAATTTCACTTTGCCCATAAATCACAAAACATGTAAAGTGATACATTCACCTTCTGGTTCAACAAAGTGCCCATAAGACAGAATATTACAATAAAACTGCTCCCAAGCTATGCAAGAACAACTTTCTCTTGATTTACAGTGTAGTAGCTTCTCAGTAACAGGTGCCGTGTGCAGTTGATACATGGGCACATTCGCAATTGGCTGCATCATCATCCTCATTCAAGCAATATGGTGAAGTTGACTGATTTGCAGGAAAAATTGTGCTGCCATCGGGAACACAGTGTTACTCATCCAGTCTGAGAAGTGCCTTCCTAGCCCTTGTGGCCGTCATGTGAATTACTCCAGTGGTGTGTGTGTGTGCCCCTCTGTACTTGCTGAGCAGGAATTCAAACTTGTGGCTACTGGTGACAGAAATGAACCATCACACCATCTGTTCCCATAAACCAACAGACCAAGGAGGAATGGAAGAAATGCGGAAACTTGCACAAGGTGTATTAGTCTTTGTGTTGCAGCTGTGTATCATCCTATAAAGACTACCACAGTCTATCTCTAAATGTAATTTGCTTTACTCACTCCTGTCCTTAGAAGAACTCCCAGTTTGGATTATATGGCTACTGACAAGATTCAAAGTACTTGGGAGACTAGCTTGCTAATCTTTATGCAAAATACTTCATAAGCAAGCACTTATTCAACAGATTTAAACAATTTTTTTCATTCCTGAAAGGCTAATTTGAGAAAATGTATACACAAAATATTCAGTTGGTCTGCAGATTTCTAAGGAGCAATGTGACTGGTGACTGACATAAAAAATGCAGGGTCTGAACTGGGGCCCAAATCTGGCAAGAGTTTCCCCATTGCCTTAGACTGCCCATGGATTACTACAGTAAAATTATAAACCCACACACTATTGCTTGGCTTCAAAGAGATCAGCTTCCTCCCAGCATTGTAGCAGCACTCTCATACCTCATGAATGATTTTATGATTGCTCTGTGTGCAGTTACAGTTATGGAGAATTTGCATGACAACTACTTTCTCTGGAAGCAAATAATTCACTGTTCATAAATTGGAGTAGAAAATTAGTTCTAAAGGCAAACATAAAAGCAGGCCTAGTCTGTCTATGGGCCTTGTGCATGGTGGTGTTAAAAACATATCCCAACCAGAGTAGGGAGCTATCCGACTTCATGTGGACTGTACTCTGGATGAAAATGGGCACTGTACACAGGTTCCCATTCAATCACTCAGTGAAAGACAGATTAGAATAATGTGCCACAGGCATGGTATAGCTAATAAAGCTTTCAAAATAGAAGTTACAGAAGTATGTCAAGATGAAGTTCAGGGCATTATCCATAGCCAACACCCTACAGAGGCCAAATGTGTAAAATATTGACTTGAGACATTTGTTGGTAATACTGAGGGTAGTGCCTCATGTTGGGGTTAACCAACAAAAATGTGTAAATGCATCCATGCGAACAGGCATTCTCTGGCCCCCCCCCCCCCCCCTTGCATACTTGGAAAAGGCCCCATGAAATCGACACATGTTCTTTCCATGGGGTGATTAACTACCTCAGATGAATATACATCTTACTACTGAGAACTAATTCTTTAATTTGTTTATCAATTACCTTCCATATACAGTGTTTCCTGATATTCATTCTGGTCTGAATGACTTTAAGGTGGCAACATAGGGGGTTTCATGATAATTTTTAAAGACAGGAGGTACCAGATATTTAGTTAAAACTATTTTATCTCTGCCACTACTGCACATGGTACAACACAGCGTGTTACCATTTAGAAAATATGGCTTAACAACTCACCCTTTCTTGATTTTCTAAGCATCCTGCTGCTCCCAGAAATCTCTGAAAAGAAGTGGACACCCACTCAGAATAGGACAAGCCATGTAATCTACTATTTCCTTCTCCTTAGGTTAACATTGATCTTCATCTGGAAGGTGATCTTCCTCTGGAACATCGTACTTAATCCATCAACCAGAAGGTTGTCATTGCCTCAAATATGCTTAACTTTAAATTGAAAGGCTGAGATTCTAACCATCCACCTTGTAATACATGTGGTAAGCCTTGGTGTAGCAAAACCCTGCTGAGGGCCTGGTTATCTGTTTCTAATAGGAAAGTGTGATGTTCCAAATAGATCTTGAACTTTTCAATGGGGAATAAAATGGCAGAGACCTCTAATTCATATATGGAGTACTTTGATTGAAGGAGTGAGAGATCTGGGGTGAAATGGCTCATGATACGAAAGCATTAAGACTCCTTACACCACTATCCTCATATAAACCACACCCTTGACCCCTGCCATTGCTATGTCTGTTCGAACAATGAGACCCTTATTGAAGCTGGACATTTCCAGCACTGGCACACTGGTCAATGAAGTTTTCAGACCTTGGAATGACACATCTTGCAAAGCACCCCACTCGAATTTCCTCCTGTTTGTCCCAAGATCATCTAGTGGTGTACCAGCTGGACAAAATTGCAAATAAATTTTCTGAAAAAAGTTGATCATGCATGCAAATCGTGCTACTGCTCTCATATTCTTTTGGGGTGGGAATGACTGCATAACTTGTTTATGGCTCTGATCTATCCTGACATCATTAGTAGAAACTGTCTAAAATCCTGGATGACACCACAGCCTCTGTCAAAAGACCAGGAACTCTTGTCATATTCATAGACATTCCAGTCAGTGGTAAAAGCCATTACAGGTTTTGATTCTTCAGCTAGATAATAATCCTGATTCAGGTCAAGAGTAGTAAAAATCTTTGCTTTGGGAAACCATCCAAAGTAGGTGTGCAGATTGGGTAGCAGTATGAACTGAGGAACTGCCTTTTTATTTAACATGTGGCAGTCCACAACATGTTGTATTCCACCTTGAACCTTGAGTACCACAAAAATGGGAGAAGAATAGGGCAACTTCGACAGCCAAATAACTCCCTACCTAAGCATTTCTTCTATGGTGACTTTCAGCTGCTTCATGCAAGGTGGGAAGCTGATACAAAGGATGTTTTACTGGGTTATTTTCTGTAAGTTCTGTCTTATATTCTTCCATTTTCACTTCAACCAAATGATGGGACAAGATGTCGGAAATTGATTACACAGTTGGTGCAGCCGGCCAGCCTGTTTAGGAGGTAAGTGACTAAAATCATGATTTGCATGCTACTCACACTTGCCATAAGCACTCTGATTGGCCCTCTGGCATAACTTTCCAACTGGTGCCTGCAGAACTCATAATTATGGGTTTTATTTAGTTTGAAAGAAAATGTCTCTTTCCTCCAATCCACTCTGAGATTGGACCTACCTAATGGGCAAAATGAGCTCCTAGAATGGCAGGAACTGATAAATGATGAGTGACCTTCATCTTAATGACACAAGTGACTTTAACAGGAACTTCTGCCCCCCCCCCCCCCCCCTCCCTCAGCAATTGCATTTTGGCAAAATTAGCCATTCTACATGATTCAGTTTCCCCAGCCGCAACAGAAAGCTTGCATTGCATTTGCACAATGGGCCACTAACCACTCTGCATGAAGAAGGAGCATTGAACTATCAGAATCCAAAATGGCCCGTACTGATACATTACTACGCACAGATGACACCTGCGAACTGGGTGACACTATGATTTTTTTACAAAATGTCCTCACAGCAAATCCCTTCCCCTTCTGTTGGATATTAGACTATTTCTCTGTTTGCAGGCCACATATCATCAAGTGAGCTTTCTTTCGGTACCTATAACATTTAATATTAAATAGATGTGATTGATTATTGGATGCCTCTTGCCTGACCATATGCTGGTTCCTTACTCCACTCTCCACATAGGTGCCACCAGTGAGGTGCGTTGCCTTCTCTTCTAAAATTAGTTTCTGTAGTCGTTGAAAATTTTTAAAATGATTTCTAAAAGCTACTCTAGGTCTGTCATCATGACACATCCACTCCAAAACATCATAAATGATTTCACACTCTGGGAAATCTAAAAACAGACTTTTATCTTGTGTCTTCAACCCTCTTCACATAATCCTGCAGCAATTCATCATTCTGCTGCACACCAGAGTAATTTCTTTGTATTAAATGATGTTGCCCTGATGCAGGTAGGTAATTGTCACATGCTTATTACCTAAATTCAAAAAATGGTAGGCTTTTCACATTGCCTCCTTCAAAGATTGCTGTAAATGATCCTTAACCATGGGACACAAAACTTGATAAAGCTGTTCATCACTCAAACCAAACATCTGTCCCCAATCCTGAAATTCCACTAGATAATAAAGTGACCATTCAACCTCCTTACAACATGCCACTGCTATACTCTGTTCTCCCTCAGCAACCTGCTAAAGGGTTGGGCAATTTGGTAAACAACCCGGAAAACTGCATGCCTGATTCTTGACTAGTATGCACACAGCACATTGGTTCTGTAGATAAAATTTCCCCCTCTGGTCCCAAGTACCTTGAAAAGCTAATCCCGTGCTTTCTTGCAACTAACCCTTTGATTGCTTCCTATAATTGTATATAATGCACATCCTTGATGTTGGCGCCACACAAATCGAAAACTCTATTAGCATAATGCACCAGATGAGCTTTGATTCTACTAAGTCATCTGTTGCTTCAAAGAAACAGACTAATGACTTTATCTCTCATAGTGCACATACAATTCTAAGAAATGTTTCACTCACCTCAGCCAGTGATAGTTTAGGCAAGCTGCGGGTCAATCAGCTGCTGTCCTCAACTGGTGAACCAGCTTGGCTGTGCTTCCAGAAATGTCATATTCTCTAATAGTCAGTTCATAAATAATGTTCTCTTTGGACAACTCCATGACACCAAGCACCTCCCTCACAGATATACTTCCCCTGAAATACAAAAAACAGCAAGTATTTTCCACCAGACCTAGCAAAATCAGAGCAATTATTTGCTACTCTTAAAAACAACTAATTGCTAAAATTCAGCATACCCATCCATTATATCTTGTTAAAGTGTAATGATTTTAGGAGTGGAGTTACAGGGATTAAAGAGATGAGCATAACAGGTAGATCATACTTTAACATTTCTGTATTTCCTTGAAAAAAATGTTCAACACAAGTTGTCTACCAGGAGGAGTGACCTCCAGATCAGCCTTGTCCTTTAGTAATAATTAAGAAACCAACAAGCCATAATCATTCACACGGTTTCAAAGATCTCATGATCAGATGCTGGGAGAGCTGGTTGTACCAAGTGGACATGACAGTGCTCTGTAATAAAAATGCTTTTGAGGAAAATGTAATTGCCACTGTTATTTCTATGTGATACACTGAATTAAGAACTATTGGTGTACACACAGCACAACAAAATGCAAAATCATATCTGATCACTGAATCCAGGTTGCACAGAAAAAATACAAGATGTTCTGGGTGGAACATAGTTAACTCACGTAAACTGAAAGTTATGACATGCAGAGGCAAAAGCTGATCTTCACTTTTTTCAAGACCATTGGTACCAACATTTATCCAGAAAGAACAATATATGTAAATGTTAACATTGTATGTGCACAAAAGGATAATGTAAAACTTTAATGTTCCTTTCAGTTTATGTGACGGATGCCTAAAGCAATATAATCACACATAACATTTTTTATTCAATAGGAAGTGATGATATTTGAAGACACCTAGAGATACTTTAAAGAACAAATAAAGCTTTCTTAAACTAGTAAACTAGTACCAAATATCAGCCACTAACACTGGCCTCAGAAGTTGCATTACAAAATGTTTTCACTTCACTTGCCCATAAATAACAAAACACGGAAAGTAATACATTCACCTTCTGCTTCAACAAGATGCCCATGAGTTGGAATATTATGATAAAACTGCTTTGAAACCATGCAAGAACAACTTTTTCTTGATATGCGGTATAGTAGCTTCTCAAGAACAAGTGCTCTGTGCAGACAATACATGGGCCCACTCACCATTGGAACCTGACACATAGCCAGGTGTGGCAGCATTGTCATTGTCATTCAAGTGAAATTGTGAAGTTGATCAGTTCACAGGAAAAATTCTGCCTATGCCAGGAGTACAATGCTGCTCATCCAGTTTGGGGAGTGCCCTCCCAGCCCTTACAGCTGCCATGTGCATTACTCCAGCTGCTTGTGTACACCCCACAGGACTCGCTGAGTGGGAATTCAGATCTATGGGTACTGGTGATGGAAATTGACTGTCACAACCTCACCTATGTAACAATCAGTTTGGTTTTCACAAGGGAAGAAACACAACAGGGGCCATCTTAAAAATCATTGTACAAACCTTAACAGATTTTGAAAACAATAACATGTTATCACTGGTGTTATGTGGCCCAAACATAACTTTCAATTGCATTCCTGTTGATGTACTACTGAGGAAACTTGAGTTTTACGGGGTGAGCAGAACTGCTTTAGCTGTGATAAGTTCTTATTTAATCAACAGAAAACAATTTGCCCCAGTCAGATATGTAAATTATTCCATGATGGAAATCAGCACAGGTGTACCACAAGGGTAGCTTCATGGACCCTTCTTCTTCATTGCAGCCATCTATGATTTACCTAATAACATAGCTCATGCTGTCGTATGTTATGCTGATGATACGATACTACTTACCACACATCAGAACGTTTCAGATCTGAATAGTGTAACAAAAGAAACACTTGATAAGGCCTTGGACTGGTTTGCAGCCAATAAGCTCCAGTGCAATCCTGATAAAACCCAACAACTTTTAATGGGAATGTCAAATGAAGTAGGCATTAAGTCAGTTAAACTCTTAGGTATTTACACTGACTCAAAACTCTATTGGGAGAAACATATCAATCACATATGTGAAAAAATATCCTGGGTAACATACTTTATTTATTTATTTATTTATTTATTTTATCCATCTTTCAGCATTAACATGCAATTGATGTCGTCAGAAGAGTTACAGCTATTTGTACATTGTGTTTTACATACCAAAATATTACATAGTAAAAATATAGCAATGTTGTAGACTATTAACTTACAACAGCCTCTACACCTAGATCCATACATAACAGTAAGCCATAGTTTATCAGCATTAACATGCAATCAATGTTGTCAGAAGTATTATAGCTATTTGTACATTATGTTTCATATAATAAAAATATTACACGGGAAAAAAATGACAGTGTTGTACCCTATTAGCTTATAGCTAGCTGCCTCTACACCCATAACTATACATAACAGTAAGCCTTAGTTTATCAATAAATTAGATCATCTTTACAACTATTCTGAAATTATTCTACACTGTAGAAAGTATTTTTCTTCATCCACACTTTGGTTTTAGTTTTGAAAATATCCATTGAAACCAATTGAGCCTGTACGGGTAAAGTGTTGAATAATTTTATGCCTATGTATTCATAGCTAGATTGGGTTTTCTTAAGCCTGGTTGTGGGTATATCACTCATATTTGTTTGTCGAGTATTGTGTTGATGTACTGATTTCCTTATAGTGTAGTGATTTAAGTTTTCTTTTATGTTTAATAGGCAACAATATATGTAAAGAGATAGGACTGTGAGAATTTTTAAGTCTCTAAAGTAAGGTCTACATGAGGTCTTGTTGTCAATGATTCCGTAAAAACGTCTAATTGCTTTCTTCTGCCAAGTGAAATTTTTTTTGGCTCCTGGAGAGTTACCCCATAAAAAAATGCCATATTGTAGATGGAAATGAAAGAAGGCATAGTATGACTGAAGCAATAAATCTTGTGTAATACATGTGTGTAGTTTGCCTAGTAGGTAGATAGCCCGCGATAGCTTTCGACATACATAATCTGTATGTGTGTCCCAAGTTAATTTTGAGTCAATGTGTATTCCTAGTAGTTTAACAGATGATAACTCCATGTTACTGTTTGATAAACTGAAGATTATCTTGACAGTCTTTTCATGGTTCATAGATAAGTCATTAGCTTTAAACAAGATATTAGATATTTTGAGACACTCTTCACTTTCCTCCTTCAGTATGTTTATATCCTTTACAGAATTAGCTAATGTTGTGTCATCAGCGTAGAGGATAGATTTACAGGGTAAGTTACTCGGAAAGTCATTTACAAACAATATAAATAGTAGAGGGCCAAGCACTGAGCCCTGAGGAACACCTCGTTTTATACTTAAAATCTGTGACTGTTGGTCATTATGCTTTACTATTTGTTTTCTATTGCTGAGGTATGATTCAATTAGTGAGAGTTCCAAGTGTTTGATTCCATAGCAACACAGTTTATCTAATAATAATTTGTGGTTAACTGAGTTGAAAGCCTTACTCAAGTAAATTAGAATGGCTTCAGCAGATATTTCTGACTCAAATGCGCTTTATCTTGAAACGTAGGGAGGTAGTGAGCTTGGAGTACCTTAGGGTGACATACTTTGGGCTATGTCAATCACATGTTTCATATGTTCTGATTATATGGGGGCACTCCCCTAACATCAAGAACATTTTGAAATTAAAAAAAATAGTCTTACGCATAATATGTAAAAGAAGTCATAGGGTACACTGTCATCCTCTTTTTTTTGCAGCTTCAGAATACTCACAAATATAAATTTATAGATTTATGTGTCTGTGCTCTATATTAAAAATAATATTTCAGAATTTGTTGCCAGAGGGGAAATACATGAAAACAACACCAGAGCTAAGGGTAATTTAGACATACCACGCCACAGATTAGTAAGAATAGGAAATTCCCACAAAGTAAACCGACTCAAAATGTTCAATAAACTGCCAATTCATGTTGAGTCAATGTATATAATTTTTTTTTTTTAAATTAAGTGGTGCAGCTGGCTGTCAGATCATCCATTTTATGACATTAAAGAAATCTTTGAGATGCCTGGGGAGGATATTAGCATTTAAAAGTTTGCTGTAGTTAAACATGGTTAAGTCGTATGTAATTACATAGTGTATACAATTCACAATACATTATGTACAAGGTACATTATACCATCCTATACTGTACCGTATTATATTATAGTACAGCTTATTGAATTAACTTTTAGGAACTATCCTGGTGTCTAATTAGGTACACTGTCATACTCAAAATGTCTACTACCATGTACTGATATTAGTTTATTTTATTATTAGGTATGTACTACTACAGCCTGTATGATGTAGCCAGTATCACTGTAAAATGATCTATGGTGAATAAAATTCTTGATTGTTGCTAATATGAATTTTCAAATAAAGTCTGCACATCATTGTCTGAACACCATTGTGACAATTCAGATGCCAATAATACTGCTTAATAGATTTATAGCAGTCATGATGTTTGGGGCTATGGATTTGAAGTAGATGTGGCTACACAAGTGAACTTGCTTGCAAAAAAGGCATTTATTGTGCTTTACAACAGATATTTATGAATTTGTGAACTGTGAAGTTCATAGAACAACACTGTATGAGAAAAGCCCTCACTATGCAGGAATAAAACTGCTAAATTGCTTCCATCCTAATATCTCCAAATTACCCACTACAAAATTAAAAATGAAATTAAAATTATGGCTCCTAAACAATCCTGTGTATTCGATAGATAAGTTTCTAGATTTAGTACACTCGTATGATTGAAGACCATCTATCTAAAAATGTATGTAATCTCAGATCTTAGACCGTGTCACGAACTGTAAATATTTGAATCTCAGATCTGAATACTGTGTCACAAACTCTAGATTCCTTAATCTAAGTGTTGCAATAACAAATTGTTTTTATGTATAGTCCATATATGTAACATTGTTCTCTCAACTAAATTTAGAAAAAGTTGTGTAGATAAAAGTGCCAGCCAATAATATGTAACTCTAGTAAGTAACACTCTGACTTATCCAGAAGACTGGAACAAAAAAAAAATCCATTTTTTTGTAATCAGTTGATGTTGGATCAAAATAAAATAAATAAATAAGTGTTGGAAAGAAAAAATACACTATCTGCTGATACTGTCTTAACTATACTGAATGATTATTCTAACTGTAGATGCTATAGCATTCCAGCAAACAACACACCAGAAAATGGAGACTATATATTTAACACAGGTAGTAATGTGTCCACATGTATTGAATATTTCACCCACCTCATCCTGGAAACAAATGTTAGACTAACAAGTACCATCGACCATGTGCTGATCAGATAGCACTGCTTTGTTTGGAATATGTACTACAAGTTTAATACTTAACAAAATTATTGCTGTAATTGTTACATTTTTTATTTGACAGATAGTATCTACAACATCAGTGTCCTATACACATATATTAGAATTGTACATTTCTAGGAACACTGCCCATGGATCATCCTCTTCATGCCAATGCTTTAAACTGCCACCACAATGAAACCACACTGTTTGATCACTAGTACCAGTGTAAAAGTACCCCAATTCACTTAGCTCATCTGGTTGCTGCTTAATAGTAAAAGGCCACTCATCAGATGCTGCTAACCTTGCCTTGAGAATTCTGTATTTAGGCCACACTGGTTCCAGCGTGAATTCAACTGATCTGTATTGAGGCAATCATTTCAGAAAGGATTTGGACAAATTTCCATTCTGTGTAGATGTGGTAATGGCACATGTCTACTCCCTACATCTACACTCCTGGAAATGGAAAAAAGAACACATTGACACCGGTGTGTCAGACCCACCATACTTGCTCCGGACACTGCGAGAGGGCTGTACAAGCAATGATCACACGCACGGCACAGCGGACACACCAGAACCGCGGTGTTGGCCGTCGAATGGCGCTAGCTGCGCAACATTTGTGCACTGCCGCCATAAGTGTCAGCCAGTTTGCCGTGGCATACGGAGCTCCATCGCAGTCTTTAACACTGGTAGCATGCCGCATCAGTGTGGACGTGAACCGTATGTGCAGTTGATGGACTTTGAGCGAGGGCGTATAGTGGGCATGCGGGAGGCCGGGTGGACGTACCGCCAAATTGCTCAACACGTGGGGCGTGAGGTCTCCACAGTACATCGATGTTGTCGCCAGTGGTCGGCGGAAGGTGCACGTGCCCGTCGACCTGGGACCGGACTGCAGCGATGCACAGATGCACGCCAAGACCATAGGATCCTACGCAGTGCCGTAGGGGACTGCACCGCCACTTCCCAGCAAATTAGGGACACTTGCTCCTGGGGTATCGGCGAGGACCATTTGCAACCGTCTCCATGAAGCTGGGCTACGGTCCCGCACACCGTTAGGCCGTCTTCTGCTCATGCCCCAACATCGTGCAGCCCGCCTCCAGTGGTGTCGTGACAGGCGTGAATGG
Organism: Schistocerca gregaria; assembly: GCF_023897955.1. Classification (NCBI taxonomy): domain Eukaryota; kingdom Metazoa; phylum Arthropoda; class Insecta; order Orthoptera; family Acrididae; genus Schistocerca; species Schistocerca gregaria. The sequence continues at coordinate 276,523,035 of NC_064926.1, forward strand.
AGGGACGAATGGAGACATGTCGTCTTCAGCGATGAGAGTCGCTTCTGCCTTGGTGCCAACGATGGTCGTATGTGTGTTTGGCGCCGTGCAGGTGAGCGCCACAATCAGGACTGCATCCGACTGAGGCACACAGGGCAACACCCGGCATCATGGTGTGGGGACCGATCTCCTACACTGGCCGTACACCTCTGGTGATCGTCGAGGGGACACTGAATAGTGCACGGTACATCCAAACCTTCATCGAACCCATCGTTCTACCATTTCTAGACCGGCAAGGGAACTTGCAGTTCCAACAGTACAATTCACGTTAACACGTATCCCGTGCCACCCAACGTGGTCTAGAAGGTGTAAGTCAACTACCCTGGCCAGCAAGATTCCCGGATCTGTCCCCCATTGAGCATGTTTGGGACTGGATGAAGCGTCGTCTCACGCGGTCTGCACGTCCAGCACGAACGCTGGTCCAACTGAGGCGCCAGGTGGAAATGGCATGGCAAGCCGTTCCACAGGACTACATCCAGCATCTCTACGATCGTCTCCATGGGAGAATAGCAGCGTGCATTGCTGCGAAAGGTGGATATACACTGTACTAGTGCCAACATTGTGCATGCTCTGTTGTCTGTGTCTATGTGCCTGTGGTTTTGTCAGTGTGATCATGTGATGTATCTGACCCCAGGAATGTGTCAATAAAGTTTCCCCTTCCTGGGACAATGAATTCACAGTGTTCTTATTTCAATTTCCAGGAGTGTATTTGTATGTTCACACTAGTCACATGATCATTATCAATAACATATGGTTGCATTCTGTCCCAAGCCTTACAATCTGCAATACATTTACTACTAAGTTTATCACATGATCATTAGCTTGAAATTCCATAGTTCGTTCTGCCCACTGTGAGTAACATTGAACACTTTGCTTTTCTCCTTGATTTAAGCCATGTTGTTGCATCATTTATTATAATCTTTACTCTAAGTGTGACATAACAGCACATCAGGGTACAATGTTACCTTACTAATCACTCTTATTGGAACACCTCTGCTCCACATCCAGCCATCACAGTTTGGAATACTATTATGACACAGGTAGACAATCTGTGGGATACAACTCCTATTTCTATGTTTTCTGGTGGAGATATAGAACAAATCATGACTTCCTTATATGCAAAAGAATCACTGTGTGTCAAGCAGATATAGGACATTACCTATTAAAGTTTTTCATTTATGTAGTTCTAAATGTATTCTGCAATTTTGTGTACTGTGCTGTAAAAATAGCTTATATGTTGATTTGGTAACTATGACATCAATTTTATTGTTATGAGTCTCATAATTAGATTACATAAATGTTATACTTTCAGCTGGATAAAGTATGAAATAGATAGAAAGGGCTATTACTGTATGAATATATGACTGCAGAATGATCATTGAAGCATTCACATCCATAAAATAGCTAGGACTTCCTTATGAGATACTATTGATAGAAGACAAAGTAGAGATGATCTAAGGGAGAATGGTGGGTTTCCTTACAGGTTTCGTTAGTAAGCACGAAAGCATCACAAAGATGATGAACCAACCCCAGTAGCAGATGCTTCACGAGAGGCAGTCCACATCATGGTGTCTTTTATTATTAAATTTGTGAGGGCTTATATTCCTAGAAGAGGAAAACAATATATTGATTCCCCCTCTGTGCATCTCATGAAAAGATTATGAAGGTAAAATCAGATAGATTTGAGTTCACATGGTGACTTACCAACAATCTTTCTTCTGACAAACCATTTGCAACTGGAACAGGGAAGGTGGGGAGTGACAGTGGTTCACAAAAGTACCCTCCACGGCACATCATATAGAATAGCTGTACAGTGTGAGAACAGACTGAACTAATTTAATAGAAGTGTACATGTCACATCTTAAAGTTGTTGCATTACTCTGTGCTTTGTGTTGTACATTGTGGTGATAGACTGGTATAAGCTGTTTCACTGCCGTGAAGCTATTTTCACAGAAACAAAGGAGACTTGGATAACAAACTGAATAAATAATAAGTATGTTATTACAGTGTGATGGAATACATCAGACCACTGGTCCCTTATACCAAAAAAATATTCAGAAAACATTTGTGAGAACAACCCACAAGATTTTGTCATCAGACTTTGGTTTCCATCTGGATAATATGTGTATACCATTGGAAATTCCCTTCTGCTGTAGCAAAGACAGACAGAATTAGGGCACTGCATCTCCATGTAAGAAAAGAAATTTCTGATTTTGGGAATCACTCTGTAGTACAGTCAAGTGCTAAGCAGTTCACACTTTCTTTTCATTGGAAGATTTGCTTACTCTCCTGTCATGTTAATCAAGCACCAGTGATTTACTTTCCTGCGGAATAATGTAATATAGTCCAGTTAAGCAATAATTCTCTGTTCTTCATTTCTAAATGAGCAAGTGATGTATTTGACATTTTCCCCACAGATTCAAGAATTTTTATGTAACAATATTATTACTGTTATTTTTTGTATTACTATTAGCAGTTATATGAGGAGAAGATGTGTACATTGAAGCAATTACAGTTCCAGAAAAATGGCTACTTTCTCAGTGGCAATAAATTCTACATCTACATCCATACTCCGCAAGCCACCTGACGGTGTGTGGCGGAGGGTGAGAAACTTACATTCATCAAAATATTGTAGTAAAGGAGGGTGACAGAACTTTTTTTCAAACTAGGGAAGTATGTGTTACCTGAGTACTAGCCATATTTGGTCTTGTTTTTGTTTACAAAGCACATAATCCATAACTGTTGATATTTATGAACGTTTCTAACTCTTGAACATAAAGTTTGCTGTAAACAAATTTTTTTGTTTATGTATCAACATGTTCATTTTATGCAAAGGTGCACTTTGAAGAAAGTTTACGAATGTTCAACAGAAAATCTTCTTTAAAGGAAAGTACACTATTTATCAAAATTTTAACAAACTATTTCAACTGCACATAAAACTTATGTCACAATTTATATTTTTATGTTTTTTATATCAATATTTAATTAATGTTGTAAAAAAGCAAGAAGTTTCTAGTTTCAATATGAGCAAATGTTTTACCTTTGTTATCATTTGTTATTACTAAAAATCTTTACATAAATACATGTCCTCAAGAAATGTTCAATAAACTAAATTTTATGAATAATTTAAAAATGGAAATCACACTAACAGGGTGTTGACTCATCAAAAGTTCTAGTAGCTTTGAAGGAAAACAGCTAGCTTGTCATGTATTATTGTTTGCAGATGCTAACTGTGTCAGACTGTTTTTCATGGGGTTGAAGTTAACACCTATTAAGCTCTTTCCAATATATGTGGCAGATAGATGTTTTATCTGTTGAGATTTTCATATGGACACATGAAACTACATGTGAAATTTTATGTGGAATTATAAATAAACCACATTTTCTGACAGAATAATTGTTAATTCCAAGTTGTCTCATTTAACACACTGGACCTCAAATATGATATTTCGCAACTTTTCAATGCCACTGAACACTGACACCATCTTAAAGAGGTAAGTGAACTTCTATTGTACAATTATTTGAATTCACCTTTCTTGCACTTGAATGTACATTGTTTGCTAAGTAGTAAATGTTTTTATGTAATGTCAATGTGAACTGTAAACACAAATTTCTTTTTGTAAAGCAAGAGAGGTGTGTTATAAGCCACCCATCTGCCAGAGACGGTATTATATATATCTTAGTACCACAGTGCTGGGTTGTATTTAGTGTTTTATTATTAATATAAATTTATTTTATTATTATTGGGACATATAGAAACAATTCTCTCATCTACTTCATCAGGATTTTTAATGAAACTATGACATACATTGATTAGACTGTATTAACTGCTAGAAGCCAACAGTTACATCTATGCTAAGAATTTCTGGAGACTCTTACCATCCATTGGTGTATTGGAATATAATTATGTTACGTGGAAAATTATTAGCAATTTCCCACTGGTATCACTGCTTTATTCATATTATTTCATCTCTGTTTCTGTGTATTATGATGAAATCACTATCTGTTTGTAAATTGGTAATGTAATGGCATCACACATAATGCAGTGTTGGAGTGCCATTGTAATAACTTCAAGTTGAACAAATATATTTCAAGGAAGACGCAATACATGAAAGTCACAGATCAAGTAAACAGAGTAAGACATGTGTACACTTTAACAGTCAAATCATAACTGAGTCCAAGTCTAGCGGCCGCTGGCTGGCTGGCCGCTTAGGTGGCGCTGCTGCTGCATGGCTGGCAGACAGCACCTCATGTAGAGGATGTGCATAACTGCGCGGCGGCACTTTGAAAGATCGGTGAGTCACAACACTTTTCCCCCCTTTGAATTTTTTGCATAGGTCTTAATGGATATGCCTCGTAGATTGCTAACGTCCATAGGTATTGTTCGACAGGCCATAAAGTCTCGAGGAGGAGGCTTCTCGTACGGACAGAAGTGTCCCCGATGATAACGGGTCGAGATGACAGTTGATGTGGGGTCGAATCTGCTGGGGCCCCATGCATCAATCTGCCTGTTGCAGCAAGTCTGGTTGTTATAACAGGAGACATGGGTGGTGTGTCTGCGTCCGTAGGAGAAGGAGGCGAGTAGAGTTGCTCTGACAGATGATGGTCATCTGGTTCCTGCATAGACATGTCTCCTAGTGGTGCCAGTTGTTGTGCTGGCACCAATATGATGGTGAGAGGACTGCATTGTGAGAAATGAGTGATTCAAGTATCCTGAGTGTCAGGTAGAGCCGAAGGTGGTGTAGCGGCATCCGGAACAGGCGTTGGCAGCACACGAGGCCGAAGCTGGTCCGAATGATGCACTGCAACACCCATGTCCATCTCGATTTCATACAGGCGTTGGCCACGGTATTGTAAGATGCAGCCAGGACTCCATATCCCTGTACCCATACAAGGTCATCAGCAGTGAACCGGCCAAGTGAAGGCATTCACGGCTGTGAGGTGGAAGGCCGCAGAAGATGAAGTACCGTGCGGGGCTGTCAGCCATGTAAGAGCTCAGCCGGCCTGTGGTCACCCATGGGGGTTAAATGGTAAGAAGCCAGAAATTGGAGAAGCACATCATCAGCAGAAGAAGAAGTCAGGAGTTTTCTGTGCGGACCAGTCGTTCAGCCTCACCGTTTGACTGTGGATGGAACGGAGGGGCCGTAACATGCATGACGCTGTGATGGACACAAAAATCCAAAAAATCAGAAGAGGCAAATTGCAGACCATTATCAGTAACTAGAGTAGAGGGAAGGCCTTCCAAAGAGAAAATGTGAGCTAGAGCATTGGTGGTTGCCGCGGTGTTAGGTGACGTGCAACAGACAATGAAAGGAAAGTTAGAGAAGCCAATAAGTACCTAAAAAAGGTCCTGCAAAATCAGCATGAATATGCTCCCAGGGGTTCAAAGGTGAAGGCCACGGTGACAAAGATGACTTCAGGGCGGCAGCCTGTAACGCACAAGCGCCGCAGGCAGCGACCATGTGGGCAATTTCAGAGTCGATGCCAGGCCAGTACACGTGACGGCACGCCAGAGATTTTGTGTGAGAGACACCCCAGTGCCCTTGGTGAAGGAGGCACAAGACCAAAGCACGCAAAGACGCAGGTACCACAACACGCGGCAAAGCATTTTCGGTGGAAAGAAGGATAACACCATCCCTAGCCGTGAGGTGGTAACGCAAGGCATAGTAGTTCTGCAATGGATCAGAAGTATTAGTGGACAGATGATCTGGCCAACCCTTCTGAATACAGCGTAAAACCCGGAAGAGGGTAGGGTCAGAACCTGTAGCAGCCGCCAGCCAGTCCCCAATGATGGGGAACCCGACAACAACCCGCTATTCAAAAACATCCAGGTGGAAACACAGAAGTTCGTCCCTATCAAATGACAGATCAGGACCCATGGGAAGGCGAGACAGTGCATCAGCATTCGCATCTTGAGCTGTTGGCTGGAAATGAATCTCATAATTCAAACGAGACAAGTAAAGAGCCCAACACTGGAGGCGGTGGGCAGCCTTGTCGGGAAGTGATGTTGATGGATGAAACAAGGAAAAAAAGTGGTTTGTGATCTGTAACAAGATGAAATTTGGATCCATAGAGTAAAACACCAAACTTATGAAGAGCATAAATAATGGCCAAAGCTTCTTTTTCAATTTGGGAATACTTTTGTTGGGCATCTGTGAGCGTTTTGGAGGCATAAGCAATGGGTTATTCAGAACCATCAGAAAAATGGTGTGCAAGGACTGCACTAACCTCGTATTGAAAGGTGTCTGTGGCAAGAACAAGATGTTGGCCAGGTCGATAAGAAGCCAGGCACGGGGCCTGTTTCATCAGAGTCTTCAATTTCTGGAAAGCCGCATCGCATGACGCAGACCAGTGAAAAGGCACGTTTTTATGCATCCTTGAGCCTCCGGTTCTAGATGTACCCTTGTCCGGTTAATGGCGGACGCTACAGATCTTTATTTATGGAAATATAGAGTACAATCAGCTACAAATTTTACATATTCACATACACCTTTTCCTTTAACCCAAATAAATACAGATTCATTTTGATTAATTTTTCTTTTGCTACGAGTATACAAGACAAGTCATAAGCTGATTTACCAAAATCTTTACTACCAATTTCAAACATATGATAGGTATGATAGGCAATTACATCTCTATCATTAAAACTTTCAAGACCAGGTACACTTGAAACTCCACTACCACCTCTCACTATGGCTACAGTGAACCATCCATTTCCATGAGAGAAAGTGTCGTTTATATCCAAGCTAAAATTAAGAGAACATGCAATGCAATGGCTGAGCCACTGAAGCAGCAGATGGTAAATACTTGTGATAGTATGCTATTTTCCACAAGAAGGCCTGCAGTTCCTTAACAGATGTAGGGCGAAGAAGAGCATCGATCGCAGCGACAGTTTGCTGAAGCAGACGAATACCATCCTGAGAGAGTTGAAACCCCAAGTATGTGATAGACGCCTGAAAAAATTTTGATTTCTGAAGATTACACTTAAGACCGGCAGTCTGTAAGACATGAAAAAGTGTGCGGAGATTTTGAAGATGTTCGTCAGTGGTGGAGTCAGTGACAACAATGTCGTCCTGGTAATTTATACACCCAGGGACAGTGAGCAGTAATTGTTCCAAGAATCGCTGAAAGAGATCAGGGGCACTGGCAACCCCGAATGGCAATTGTTGGTATTGATAGAGGGCGAAAGGCGTGTTAAGGACCAGAAATTGCCAGGAAGCAGTGTCGAGAGGAAGTTGATGATAAGCTTCTGACAGGTCAAGTTTAGAAAAATACTGGCCTCCAGCAAGTTTAGTGAACAATTCTTCAGGTCAAGTCATAGGGTAAGTGTCGATAAGGCATTGAGCATTTACAGTGGCTTTGAAATCGCCACAGAGACAAATATCACCATTTGGCTTAGCAACGACAATGACAGCAGAGGAACCACTCACTGGAAGTGACAGGAAGCAAGACCCCTGAAGCAGTGAGACGATCCAGCTCCCGTTTGACCTGATCACAAAGGGCCACAGGAATGGGCTGAGCCCGAAAAAAACTTAGGTCGAGCAGTGGGTTTGAGCGTGATGTGAGCTTCAAAGTCGTTTGCACGGCCTGACCCAGGAGAAAAAAGGGACGAAAATGTCATCGACAAGGAATCCAATTGAGCATAAGGAATAGCATCAGAGACGATATTGACAGATTCATCTATGGAGAACCCAAAAACGCGAAAGGCATCGAAACCAAAAAGATTCTCCGCTTTACTATGGTTGACCACAAATATGGGAACAGTGCAAACAACAGATTTGTAAGATACCTCAGCATCAAATTGTCACAAGAGAGAAATCTTCTGTTTATTGTAAGTCTGTAATTGCCTAGTGACAGGTGACAGGATTGGAGAACCCAACTGAAGATACATCTGAGAATTAATGATAGTGTCAGCAGAACCAGTATCCACCTGCATGCGAACATCTCAACCAAGTACTTCGACAGTGAGGAATAACTTCCCTGAAAGGGCAGAAGTACAACTGACAGACAACACAGAATAAGAATCAGCATCATGTTCATGAATATCATGTATGCAATCGGATTTGCAAACGGATGTCACAAGACCTTTTTTTTTGCATTTGCGACACATGGCCCAACGTTGTGGAGAATATTCTCATGAATGTTTCATAAAACACTGCGGACATGAAGGAAGTTGCTGTGGGTTTTGCCACAGTTTCTTAATGGTTTGTTTATGGTTAGGCCGAGGCTGCGCTTGGGTGCATACTGCAGCCACGTCGGCTGGCGGGGACACGCAACATGCTTCATCAACATCGCACAGAGGTTGTATTGCCCCGACGTTGCCCCATGCCTTTATTTATGCTCCAGCGGTGCGTGGAATTTCAAAAGACTGAGCGATGAATAGGATTTCATCTAGAGTTGGATTTGCCAACTGAAGGGCACATTGCCTAACTTCTTTGTCGGGCACCGAATGGATAACAGCATCCCATACCATGGAATCGGCGTAGGATTCTTTGTGAACTTCAGTAACAAATTGACACTTTCTACTGAGGCCATGAAGTTCAGCTGCCCAAGTGCATTAGGATTGATTTGGTTGTTTTTGACAACGATAAAAGGCAACACGAGAGGCTACCACATGCATTTGCTTTTGAAAATAGGACAGAAGGGAGCACATTTCAGCAAAGGACAAAGACGCAGGATATTTCAAAGGAGCCAATTGCGACAACAACCGATACATTTGAGGTGAAATCCATGGAAGGAACAGAGACTTACATGTTTGTTTGTCCGCGACATGAAATGCCAAGAAGTGCTGTCGAAGACATTTTTCGTTATCAGACCAGACCATGGAAACACGTGGGTTAATGATGGAAAAGAAAAATCACTACCTCGACACCAATTGTAATAACTTCAAGTTGAACAAATATATTTCAAGGAAGACGCAACACATGAAAGTCACAGATCAAGTAAACATAGTAAGATGTGTGTACACTTTAACAGTGAAATCATAACTGAGTCCAAGCCTAGCGGCCGCTAGCTGGCTGGCCACTTAGGTGGCTCTGCTGCTGCATGGCTGGCAGACAGCGCCTCATGTAGAGGATGCGCGTAACTGTGAGGTGGCACTTTGAAAGATTGGTGAGTCACAACTGCCATAGTTCATAATATTTAGAACCAGTATTGTTTAAGCTTCGCTTTTCACTTGATACACTATTTCATATTGATGGTATACACTTATAATAATGCACAATTCATTGCATTTTATTAGCCACAGGGGTTCTATTTTTTCTCTGAAGTGATTTTGAACATTTCACTTGCTATCAAATTGTGATTCCCATGTAGAAAGAATGGTAACTTTGCCTTGAAACTGTACCTTACAGTGATGAACTTGGAGAACTTACTACGTAAGTTAATACACTTACGCAGTCTTTCACAAGGCCCCATACACAGTTCATTCTGTTTCCGTTTGTAAGATTCCATCGCATTTTTTATTTGGTTTCTGAATGCTGTGATGTTCTATTCCAATACATATGTACTGCAAATAAAGTTCTGGTGACAGTTAACTAGGGTTGGGTGCACAAGGTGACACCAGCAGTGTGACTACCTGCTTTGTGAAATACCGTAAAAGTGAGTTGTCATTGCTGCTTCCACACCATGACACATTCACAGGTTACAACTACACCAAGCACAAATAAAGAAATGGTTCTTTCCATGTGTGTTAAGTCATATATATGATTTTGTACAGTAGTAATTGTTATTTGTATTCTCTATCCTGTCAAAAATTCCTACTCAAGTCTCCCATTTGTGATGGTCTTCATGAATGTTTTGGAGGTTGATAAGTGAGTGTGCTTTGAAGGTAGATAGTTGAAAGTATAGTAGCACTTCTTTCTTACATGCATGATGTAATTATTTTACACCATCAGAGGATTTTACTCTGCTTCTTGCTACAGAGCAGAGACCAAAATGGAGAGCAACAGCACATGGTTGATAACTACTACAGGTAGTCTTGAGCATTACATTACTTATGGACATTTTCCTTACATTCACTTGTGTGTGAAACACATGTGTGATGTCATCAGATAGTTTAATACATTGTGGCAAAAATAATTCATAGCAAATACCTGAGCACTGAGCAATTATGGATGTTGCTGTGACACAGTGATGGTGTGTATGTGCCATGTGAGATGCCTTCTTTACACTGACATGAACTGTGTGATGTCGTTGGATCATTTGAACACTTTTGGGCAATAGAAAATACCCAAGAACTGAGCTAGAATGTAGAGCACATTGCACAAAAGTAGTGTGAGCCATTAGTGATGGCACTGATGGGTGGGTGAGGTTCTGAAGCTGATGTGAGCAACATTGAAATGTGTGCAAACTACAGTTAACTCCCACTCCCACAAACGTGTGAATGCAACAACTGTGCTAACTCTGCTATGGCTATGCATTGGAGTGGTGGTGCAAGGGGAGTCGGAGGATGGGGGGAAGTGAGGTGGTACTTCATGCCGGACAGCATATTATAACATGCATGCAAAAGAAAAAAATGCATACCAGTGGTTGCCAAGTGAGGAAATGTGAGAAGTGGGGGGGCTGGGGAATGGTAGGCACAGGAGCGTTTCCATCCCCTCCCCCCTCCATGTCTTAGGCACTTGGTTGGCTGTGCTGATGCTGATGTCATGATTTCTGGTATGGCTTTGGAGATAAGGTAGTGCTGCTGATGATGTGAAGATGTCTGTGGAATACAAGTGCAATTGTATCAGTCATAATATGACACCATAGATAAGAAAGTGCTGATGCTGAAGTCAATGAATTCCTGGCCAGAACATACATTGCCCCTCTACTATGGAAAAATTACTTTTAATGACAATTTGTTTGATAAAGTGATAAACTTATCTGTAAACTGTGTGGCACCCACTATTCATACACAGTACTATCTAACTAATTAATGCCTAACATTACACATATTAATGGTACACATGATAGAACTGGAGTTTAACTGATTGGTCAACAATGAACTTAAGAAATCTTGTTATGCTTCTTTAAAGATTGAGAATATCTGTTCTTTCATTGCCATGTTTGTACTTGTGAGAAGGATTCCTCTATAGTGGGCAATTAGCAATTGAATTTAAAGAATTTTTTTACATCCCAAATCTAATCACACAATGGATTTAGTGTAAGTATAACAATTACAGCATTTTAGCATTGAGGTTCAGGAACTGTAAATAGTTCCTTAATAAACTAACAGTCACATGCCACTTATTTAAATTAATGCAACATTATTTACATAACAGGGGTGCATCATGTTCACTTTTAAATAAAAGTAATGCTGTGCACTAATGAGAGCTCTTCAACACTTTTGCATGTTATTCTGTAATGGGCAATCAAAAATTTTCTGTTCAGATGCCACCCTAACCCATTGCCCACATGTCAGTCCTTATACACTTGCACTGGAGTTATGCCAGGTTGCGTGTACACTGCAACAAGGCCCTCAAATCGAAACTTTTTCATTGATTCTTATATTTTGCATATTGCTGCTATAATCTGCCATTATTATTATTATTATTATTATTGTTATTATTACTATTACTGAGGAACCTCATGTTACCAGGGTCAGAATACATGGTGTGGGAGAAAGCATTAATGCCATGCTAGATAAAATGAGATGCATATAGACATAGATCTCATTACAGATATTATGAATACAGTTATCCTGTTAAAAATATATTTTGGCCTTGGAGCATAACAATAGGTGAGTGTGGTGAGCAAAAATCTGCAAAATATGGAGCATTAAGTACTCTTATATAAAAATAAATAATATATGTCCTAAAAACTTTACTGTGTATGTCAAAATGTTTTTATTCTTTCATTTACAATGCAATGTAATGGTGACAGAGCCCTCGAAGTGTTTCAACCATACTGTGGTGGGTGGTTATACTCACAAAATAATAATGCAAAACAAGAATAAGCAAAGCAACTTATGAAAAAGTGCTAAATTATGACAAGGGTTATACTTACTACAAAGAATAAGGCATATTTTTACCTGAAACCACTGTAGTGTATCATTTGATTATTCCTTTGTTAGTTATGAGTATTTTTGTCTTTGAGTCTATCTGGATTTTTTCCTTTGTGTCTCTGTTGCTTGTCAGTATTGTACGATTGATGAAAATGTGCTGAGAGATTAAAAACTGATCTATTTCATATTACACATTGTTATTAAGGTCTGAATGATGAAACCACCCAGGCATCATATTACATCAGATGAATGAAGTGATAAATACATTTTCATATGTATGGTAAGACTTGTAAGTCACAGAGCATACAGCTTTTACTAAGAGTATTTATTGCTCTATATTTAGCAGATCTTTGTTTGCTACACTCATCCACTGCCATGCACCATGACCAAAGTCCCTTACTAACAGTATGAAAGTCACTAGGAACAAGACCTGGTGGATGAAGCTGGGCTCTATGCAGTCTGGTGTTTTCATGCTGTAGCAATACTCCTGAAGTCAGAAGTTATTGTACAAGAAGTACTCCTGATTTCACGACAAAGTTGATTTTTCAGTGTGTCTGAATAAGAAGTAATCTGTGTAATGTTCCAAAATTTCAGTGCAATACACATCCCCATGTCTCCGCAATATCCTTTCTTTCAGGAGTGCTAGTTCTGCGTGGTTTGCAGGAGAGCTTCTGTAAAGTTTGGAAGGTAGGAGATGAGGTACTGGCAGAATTAAAGCTGTGAGGATGGGGCATGAGTCGTGCTTGGGTAGCTCAGTCAGTAGAGAACTTGCCCGTGAAAGGCAAAGGTCCTGAGTTCGAGTCTCAGTCCGGCACACAGTTTTAATCTGCCAGGAAGTTTCAGAGGTTTTTTAGTGTATGCAAGTCTCACTGCCTGTAACAATTTTTCCCAGGAATGTATCATCTTTGGCATGGGAATGATGCAAATGTTCTTCACAAGCATTGACATGATGGTCTGTCAATTTTGTCGTCAGCTGGCATGGCCCCCATCTTGCAGACACCTTAGTGAAGTGCAGTACATTGTGAACAATATTCTGAACTGGACCAGTACTAATTATTAAACTTTTGACTGTTTTGTTCAGAGGTCTCCCTTACAAGCTCCTTCACTACTGCAATGTTCTCATCTGTCACTAGACAATGAGCCTCTGGCTAGTCTTGGAACACAACTTATAAACTTCCTACACCACTTATACACTTGCTGCAATGTCGTCAATCACCACACACATCACTACACAAAAAACACTTCACAGATTCCTGCTCAATTTCGATACACGTTGACATCATGGTAACTATCTTCATAGAAATTAGTACAGACCACAAAATAGCTCTGCATCATGACCTACACACTTATAAAAGGAAGATTACTTATAACTTACTTAGGAAGGAGCTTGCTGAGAGAGAGTGGGATAAGATACATAAATCACAAGTCATTAATGAAAAGTGGGGCCTTTTCTATGAAATATTAAACCATAGCTTTAATCAGGCATGTCCAATAGTAAAAAAAGAACTAAAGAAATCAGATCCCACAAAGAAACTTAAAATTCACCCAGAAATACATAAACTAAAGAGAAATATGAAGGATCTTTATGTGCTGTTCCGAGTATCAAAATTGCAGTATGTCCTAACAAAGTACAAAAGCACCAGAAAGACATACAGGGAATCCCTGAAGAGACTAAAAGCACTTCATTATGCTGAACAGATAAGAAAGACTAGTAACATTAGCAAAACAGCCTGGCATATTGTAAACAAAGAATGCGAACATAGAGAAAAACCAGGCTGCAGCAACATTGCATTAGAAGAAAATGGAATACTGTTGAATGAACCAAAGTCTGTATGTGAGGCCTTCATTAAACATTTTAGTAAGGCATGCAGAGAAGAAAAAGATGAATCAGCCCTGAAAGTAAACACAGTTAAAATGAGTAATTCATTTTTCCTAAGGAGTGTAACAGAGTTTGAGGTCATGAATATAATCTCAAAACTCAAAGTAAAATCATCTAGTGGGTGGGATGACATATCATCCAAACTACTTAAAGAATGCAAAAATGACTTAATAAAACCAATAACACATCTAATTAACAGTTCAATTGGCCAGGGGACCTTTCCAGAGCTTTTAAAAATCACTGAGATACAACCAGTATATAAAAAGGGGGCTATCACAGACATAAATAACTACTGGCCAATCTCTTTGACTTCAACACTTGGCAAACTGGTGGAAAGAATAATTCTAGATCAAATGGGATCCTTCTTCTGTAAATACAAACTATTAAACAAAACACAACATGGGTTTTGAAAAGGACAATCTACAATAAAAGCATTAGCAACTTTTTTCCATGAACTACTGAACAGGCTGGATGAAGGAAACAAAGTTGTAGGGATGTTCCTAGATCTGTCTAAAGCATTCGATTCTGTGAATCATGCACTACTGTTATCCAGGTTAGAAAATTATGGGATAAGAGGAGTAGCTCTAAAATTACTAAGTTTTGATCTCCATGATGGAAGACAGTGCACAAAACTAAATTATAAGAATGAAAGTAAGGTCCAAACAGTAAAGTCAGCATACAGAACTCTCAATTGTGGAGTTCCCCAAGGAAGTATACTTGGACCATTCTTGTTCATAGTATATATTAATGATACAACACAGCCACAAAATTCCAAACTAGTGAACTATGCTGATTACTCGTCTTTTATTAGCTGGGGCTGTACAGAGCAGGCAGCATTCCAAAGCAACAAAGAGAACTTTGAAATGATCACAGAATATCTAACAGTGAATAAGCTTACAATGCATAAGGACAAGACTGTAGTAATAAAGCTCTTGCTACATTTTAATGATACTCATACTCTTATCACTTTCTACAGTTGAAATATCTGACCAACGTAAGTTTTTAGGCATATTGATTGATGAACATCTCACTTTGAAAGAGCATATCGGCTCCAGCTGTAAAAAGGTTTCTAGTAATATTTACTTACTAAAACGTCTTGCAAATATAATATCTCCCCTTGTCCTTAAACAAGTGTATTATGGGTTAATACACTCACATCTGCAATATGGGATCAAGGTCTGGGGTGGGGCACCCACTGTGTATATGGATCGCATTTTCAGGCTTCAAAAGAGAGCAGTTAGGATAATTGCTAATATAAGCAAATACCAGTCCTGTAGGGACTATTTCAAAAATTATAAATTACTGACTGTGTACACATTGTAGGTATTTAAGACCATATTTTTTGTAAAAGAGAATGAGGAAAATAGTGTAAAGAACAGTGACACCCATAATTACAATACGCGAGCCAAAAGTGACTAACATAGGATAAGGAAAAAAAAAGAAGAAAGCTACAGACCACAATCCATATGTAACTGAGAGACAATTCTATAATAAATTCCCAAAAAATATAAAGCAACTCCAAGGCAACCTTTTCAAGGACAAGTAGAAAAATTTGTTAATAGAAAGATGTTTATACTCAAAAGAATTCTGAACTGAAGTATGGTTAGTTTATTCTTTTACATACTGCAGTATATTAGTGGTGGTATTGTTATAATTGGCAAATTGATGTATGGGAAGGTGTCGTCATTGATTGACTGTAGGAGGATACAAGATGACTTGGACAGGATTTGTGACTGGTGTAAAAAATGGTAACTAACTCTAAATATAGATAAATGTAAATTAATGCAGATGATAAGGAAAAAGAATCCCGTAATGTTTGACTACTCCATTGGTAGTGTAGTGCTTGACACAGTCACGTCGATTAAATATTTGGGCGTAACATTGCAGAGTGATATGAAGTGGGACAAGCATGTAATGGCAGTTGTGAGGAAGGTGGATAGTTGTCTTTGGTTCATTGGAGGATTTTGGGAAGATGTGGTTCATCCGTAAAGGAGACCGCTTATAAAATACTAATAAGACCTATTCTTGAGTATTGCTTGAGCATTTGGAATCCCTATTAGGTTGGATTGAGGGAGGACATAGAAGCAATTCAGAGGCGGGCTCTAGATTTGTTACTGGTACGTTTGATCATCACGCAAGTGTTACGGAAATGCTTCAGGAACTCGGGTGGGAGTCTCTGGAGGAAAGGAGGCGTTCTTTTCATGAATTGCTACTGAGGAAATGTAGAGAACCAGTATTTGAGGCTGACTGCAGTACAATTTTAGTGCCACCAACTTATGTTTCGCAGAAAGACCACAAAGATAAGATAAGAGAGATTAGGGCTCATACAGAGGCATATAGGCAGTCATTTTTCCCTCATTCTGTTTGGGAGTGGAACAGGGAGAGAAGATGCTAGTTGTGGTACGAGGTACCCTCCACCATGCACCGTATGGTGGATTGCGGAGTATGTATGTAGATGTAGATATATAATCATTATATGTATGGAGTGATATATAATGTGCTAATGTGTTTATATCATTATTGCATGGAGTGATATACAATGTGCTACTTGATGTATATATTCATTCTTGGAATGACATGATTTTGATATAATTGTACAAAAAATGATGATGTCCATAACTGTAAAGTTAACATGGACAAATAAACATTATTATTATTATTATTGTGGATGCTCCTTCCTTCTCCTGTGTTGTAGCACCACTCTGCCACCTGTCAGTGAACTTTCTGAACTTCAAGGAACACTACTGCCACCTAGAAACTCAATCACACAACGTTTCAAAACTTTATGAAACTTTTAAGTTGTTCTTTTTAATTACCCTAGTAGATATAGGTTATTGTTGCTATTATTACTGATGTAATATGCACTCACTTTTTTTAAAGATTTTGGAGAGATTCTGCAGCCAAGGTTTATAATCAAGAAATCTTTTGATGTACTGTTTTGTAATGAGCATAATGTGCTAAACATTTTTGTCATCTCATCTGATTCAGATGTATTGAGAGATGAAGATTTGGGGTGAGGAAGAAAGAATAATTCCTGACTGTCATAGTCAAAGGGAATATCTTTCTCATGCTGAAATTAGGACTGCATAAGAAAAGATGATGGCTGGGCCCCTCATCATGTGACTTGGTTCAGAACACTTCATGCCAACTGTCTTGTTTTTCCATTACCACTGCAACCTAGCAGTAATAGTATCATAATTGCATGTTGAAGCAAGATGCTGCAAGTTGTGTTGACAACACCAATTGTGGATTTTGTCAGCATTTCCTCTCTCACATCTCTCCTCTCTACAATGGCCTAAAATATTTCCCTAACTCTGCCACAACCCATGGTGGGAACCATCTGTCTTTTGTGCCACTTATAACTCGTTCAGTCCCATAAAATGTCAGTAGGAAGAAAATGGGATGAAATCAAGTGTGACATAAAGTAAAAACTTAGAATTGAAGTAAATCTTACAAGGGAATTTTTAGCATTGGGGAATTTTTAGCATTGATCTTTTTGGGGTTTCACAGAGGCTACAAATTTATGGTGTAGAACTGTGAAAAATGTAAAATCAGAGAACTTAAGTCAAAGTTCCACTGTATTTAACAGTTGATCATTGGAAATACATTCTGTAAACATTTGTGAGAGCATTGAACACCATTGTTCCAACTGGTAAATATTGCAGAGTTTGCTTTGTACTTAACTTTGACAAAACCCAATAATTTTATTAAAAATCGATATTACCCATCAGTGTCATCAATTACATTTTTCTTCTAAATTGGTGGTGAAACATTACTGAAAAACATTTTTTGATATCAGTACACATCATCAGGTTGAAATGGCAATACCATTGTGTATTTGATACCACTGAACACTTACAGATGTTTAATTTGGTGGTGTATTGTGACTTGCACCCAGAGTAGGTCTAGATAATTACATTTGGAATGCTTATTTGTTTGTGTGTTTGCCTAGTATTTTAGCTTACATGTGTTTTCTGCATGGCCATGCTAGTTTTACTACACTGATCTTTTAGACCTGATTTGGAATATCAATTTCCTGTTAATTGAAACCATGGGACTACTATAGCTGTAGTTTGCAATCATACTTTAGACACCAATTTGATGGACATGTGTATGTAAGTGGAAATTTTTTTTAAATACTTAATGTAAATTTTTCTGTAGTGGATGTATTTTTGCAAACATTCTACACTTGGAAATAACATTGTGATATTTGAAAAGGATCACAGATGTGGAAAGTAATTACTTCGAGGCTTTGTTGTGCCTTACACTATTGTACAATGATTGAACATCGGACATTTACGAGTGCAGCAGTCTGTTGTTGATGACAAGTGACAACAGCACAAATGAACAGTTGATTTTAGTCCACATTTTGAAGTTTTCTGGAATATTATTTAAAGTAAAATTCATGTTCAGCCACTATTTATTACTAGTTAGTTAACTGTCTTGCATAAACATATGTTGGTTTTTAACTATTTATGGAGAATATGTTTTATACATGTTCTCATTTTCCATAGGAAGTTTACTTATCTGCTTAGCACATTATTTTTTTAGCTACGCATTTTCATTTAAGTTTTAAAATAACATTAGTGCATATACTTTAGATTTTTTCTTTGTTGTTATTTCAGTTCCTCTGAAAGGGGGTGGCTTGATAGCACAACAGAAATAATTGGAATACTAAAAACAAATGATAAAAAGTGATGTCTTTTTTATAAAATACACTCGTGGGCAATAGTTATGATTTTTATATCAAAATGGACGACACTAAATGAAAACTGCTTTAAAAACATATTGATGGACTATGTTTATGATTTTTTAAAATTTTATAGATGAATTTATATTACAGTTAATATATAATCACTGATGGTTATCACAAAAATGATCATGGTTTTGACAGAGCTGAAATATGAGTATGACTATTATGCCTTGTGGAACTGTACGTAGCGTCTAAGAGTTAAGAAGGTTGAGGAAGGGGAGGAAAGGATGATCTGAGGTGGAGCATCATGACTAGGTTTGGAAACAGATTTCACTTGCTGGGGAGGGGGATTAAGTCACAATTCTGGTGGGAGAGGATGGATAAGGCATGAAGGTGGAATATAGATGCAGTGGCAAAGCATGGTACGTGGACTGGTGATCAGTCAGTGGGATATTAAGTAGTCACAAAAACTGGAAATGCCCAGGAGAGTGGTGTGCTGACCACATGCTCCTGCACTCCACATCCAGTGATTTCTGATTGTGGATGACACAGTGGTTGGTTGGTACTATTGGGCCTTCCAAGGCCTGTTCAAACAGAGTTTTAATTTTAGGGTGGGATACTGAGCATCGGGACAGGGTTTTGTGAGTAATTTATAATAAGTGAATGAGTTGGTAGAGGGTGCAATCTGGGGATGGAAGGTGGATGAGGAAGATGAAGTGGATTGCATGTCTTTCCAGCACTTCAAGTCACTAGTATTTAGGGGAGCCAAAAATCCAGGCAATGTTGGTGAAGTGAGAACTGGGTGGACAGGGGATTTGTAGGTGAGGATAGTAGCATAAAAATGTAGTCCCTAGATGCAGCCTGTTGACAGTTCCATACTTTATAGTTCCCAATCATTTTGTACGTGCCAGTGTGACAGACATTTGTGTGTGTGTGTGTGTGTGTGTGTGTGTGTGTGTGTGTGTGTGTGTGTGTTGGGGGTGGGTGATAACTCTATGATATGTGACTTAAACATGTATGTTTTTTGCATTACTGACATACTTTTGAAAACTTTTTAGACATCTAATTAAGATTGCGATACTTTACAATCAGTGTACATATGGAAAATAATTAATTTGTGGAGCTGTTGTGTATTAAACCAAGCATCAAACTATAACTGAACTTTGGACATATATCATTGTACATATGCAAAATAATTAACTTGTGGCTCTGTTATGTATTAAACCAAGTATTAAACTATAATCGAACTTTGGACTTATACAAGTGCAACCATCTTTTGGTGAAGACAAGTAACAAGACCAAAAAGTAGCAGATCACTTTATTTCACATATCTGAAATTTTGTGGAACAGTCAGCAACTATGTATTCTTAATTCAGTAATACCATTGGATAAGCAGATGCTATCTTTTAACTATTTATGGGCAGTATGTTTTATACTTGTTCTCATGTTCCTTAGAAATGCCATATGGTTTCTAAAGAAATTTACAGATGCTACTGGTGAGCCACTCTATAACTTTTTTTTTTCATATCATGAACTAAAATGGAACTGCTGATGGTGAAGAAGTCAGAGTGGTGTGGGATGTATATAATTAGGATTGCTGATAAAGAAAATATTTGCAGACTTATAAAAGTTGAAAGTTTATGCCAAAAGTTGTACCAAGTTTTGTGGCCACTATAATAAAGTGAACCCCAACAATTTAAAAAATGGGCCTCCAACAGCTAAGATGCAACTATCTCAACAAACTGATTGAACTGAAAAATGCAGAACTGTTCATTAATTTAGAGAAAAAATATTGTTACCAAATACATTCATGAGATTTACATGATATGTATATCTTCTTTCTTGAGGCGTAGCCTTCACTGCAAATACTCCTGAGGTCTTGTGTTGTGCTGTTGTACATGCAAAACTAATCATTTATGGAATAAATTCCAAGTACAGATTTTCCACAAAAATATTTTATTTGCATGCAAGATGTTTGTTGGCAAAAAATATGTAAACAGAGTTCTACATATTGTGTTGTTGATGACTGGTAAACAAACTGGCCTCTCTGCTGGATGCAAACTGTTGGTATTTGTATGATCAACAACAATAATTGACAATAAGAATTTACAAATTTTAAAAAATGTCTCCACAATCTCAGAGTGTCCAATATAGATGACAAAAAACTTCTTTATGTCTGTGGTGATGGCTTTAGATTTTTCATAGCTGTTAATTAAGACAATATCTCCTACTTCAAACTGATTGATTTTCAGGTTCCTATCACGTTTTTCTTTTCTTTTCCTATGATACAACCCATGGTTTTCTTAACAATCTCTTCTCTTTCATCTGCAGATAATTCTGCATATGTTGGATAATTAATTAATTTGTAAAGTATATTTGCTGGCTTCTTATTGAAATGTACTTCATATGGTGTAAAACTCACAGTAGTGTGCTGTAGGCTATTTAATACATTTTCAAACTGAGTAATGTAACAGAACCAATTAGTATGATCTTTCACACAACACCTTCTACAAAGTCTGCCAGTCTCTCTCAAATTTAGTATGATCTTTCACACAACACCTTCTACAAAGTCTGCCAGTCTCTCTCAAATGTCTTTCAGGTGAATTACTGGATGGTAAATAAACTGACAAAAGAATATGTTTTATGTTTTCATCACTAACAAACTATTTCCATACATTTGATGTAAACTGAATTCCATTATCAAATAATATAGTATGTGGCTTACCTACTTTCTGAAAGTAAACATTTCTGAAACAGTGTATTATCTTTTTGCTTGTAGCTTTCTTCAGAGGATATGGTCTGACAAGTTTTGAAAATAAATCTACAGCAACAAACAAATAGGTGTAACTTTCTTTAGTACAAGGTACTGTCCAAATAAATCTATGCCTACTAATTCTGACTTATCTTTTGGAACAATGTTCTGCATAAAGAATTAGAGGTTTCAATTAGTAACCTTCACTCTCTGGCATCTGTTGCATGTTGTTAAACATTTCTAACCCTCCTCGCAACATTGTTGAAATAAACATTCTCCTGAATCTTTTGAATATATTTCATTCTAGCACAATGCCTGAAGCTTTGATGTATATATTGAACCAAAAAGTCAGTATGTTGCTCAGGCCGACAGACCCTCCACCTATCTGGATCCAACCTGTATATGTGAAATAAAATTCCTTTATAAACCTGGAGTTTACTTCATAATGATCTTTCTTTCCTAAATAATTTTTTATCAGCTTCCACTCATCATCTTGGTTCTGATTTCATCTTAACTGTTCATAAACTTTTACAATTTTTCTTTCTTCCTCAATTCCCTGAATGAGTATTATTCTGAAATTTTCTTACCCTGAATGTTCTCATTTTCATGCTCACCCCCCATGGGTAATCTAGATAAAGCAACCACTGTGATGTTTTGTTCACCTTTTATGTACTGGGTGGTATAATCGAACTTGCAAGTAAACTGCCCACCTGGTGATTCTGCTGTTGTGTAATTTGCACTCTTTGTAGATAACATAATGCTTTGTGGTTGGTGCAAAGAATTACTTAGTGTCCTACTAGGCCATTCTTGAATTTCTAAAAATCTCAAACAATGCCTAATAGATCTTTTTCAGTAACAGTGTAGTTCTTCTCATGTTGTTGTGAACTCCTGGTAGCAAGTAATTGAATAATGTTCTATTTTCCATTAATTTCTCTCTCTTGAAACAAGTGTACACCTAAGCCATAACCACTTCCCTCAGTTCATCAAACAAAATGGCAATAACAAATTGGGTCTGTGTAATATTTCACTACTGCATAGCTCCTTCTCAATTTCATCAAACCCTCCCTGACACTCTTTAGTCTAGTCCCAGATATTATTTTTCTTTAACGACCCATGAAGGCAAGGTGCATTAAGTGCTTATGTACTGATGCACTTTCTGTAAAAATCATATAAACTGTAGAATGATCTAAATTCTTTCACTGTCTTTGGTTTTAGAAATTCTGCAACATCCAAAAGTTTGCTTTTATCAGGCATAATTCCCTCTTCACTAATTGTGTGAACCAGAAAATTTAACTCTTTCACATCAAATTTACACTTTTATAAATTTAAGATCATGCCTCACTGCCTAAATTTTTCTGCAGCCTCCCTCAGAGTTTCTATGTGTTCTTCCCAAGTTTTACTTGTAACAAAATGTCATCTACATAAATGATCAATTTCAAAAGTAAACAACGGAAAATCCATGATGGAATGTAACAATATTGTGAAAAGGAAAGTTGCTGCTCACCATATAGTGGAGATGCTGAGTCACAGATAGTCACAACGAAAAGACTGTCACAAACATGGCTTTTGGCCAGTAAGGCCTTCATCAAAATCAAACAACAAACACACACACATACACACTCAGACAAATGCAACTCATACACACATGACTGCAGTCTGAGGCAAATGGGGTGACCCTAAGCAAATTCCTTTCTAAATACCAATATAAATCTCAGTGTATGGGCTACTAGGGATTCAGGCTTATGAATATTTTCATTTTCTACTAGTAAATCATTTACAATTTCCTTAAAATATAATTCATTGTTCAACTGTAGTTCCGTAGGTAGTGTAGGTTGTAATGCACTCACTGGCAACTTACAACTAGACTGTGTATCTTCTAAACTGACAAATCACTCTGACATGTGGGCATGTGTTGAATAAGTGAAAGAATCTGACTGTCAGTACTCGAAGTATCACAAGGTATTTGCATGTGCTTAAAATTAGTATCATTTGATCTGTTCAAAACTTCAAGTATCATGTTACTAATCTGCCTAGTTTGTTCATCTTCATCACTACAGCTGGTCAAGATCTCACTGATATCAGTGGAGTTTAGCTGACTCTCATGTACCTTCTCCTCTAGCATCATAGCATCATCATGTAATCCTTCAATCTTACTTCTTACTTCATCATACAACACTTCTACAAAAACCATACCATCTAATTCATCACACAGCAGTACATCAGCATCAACATCAACAGTATCAATACATCTACTAAAATAATCATCAATGTAATCAGTATGTAGTATCACTAGCATCAATATGAACATCTGCTACTACTTCAAAACTTTACAACCAAATCATCATCAATATCACTTGTGTTTGTGCCAGCAGTAGTTTTAAATCAACATTTTCCTTAGGTACAAGTTTAGCAACTTCTGCCACATCTACTTGAGATAAGACTGACACTACATCACACAAAAAACTAGCTAAACCACATTCATCAAAATAATGACTAAACACACACCGATCATCAAAAAGACTAGTCAAATCAATACCACAAAGTACAAACTGATTTTCTACATTTCTGTCATCTTTACTCATCACTTGTAGCATGAAATGTCAAAATTCACTCCCAGAATTAATTTTTTTTTACCTGGTAATCGCTACTGTGTCTGGTGTGATACCTGTACTAAGAACCATGTATACTCTTACCCTGTTTTCTAACAATTCTCCTCACCTCAAACTGACAGGCTCCTAATGATGTGGTTACCTGATTTCATGACTATTATTCCTATTCTCATTTCATCAATTATTGTTTCTACTCTCACTGTTATTACTTTTGTTATTTCTGTAGTTATTGTTAGTATTGTCATTATTCCTGATTTGAATGTGATGGATATTACTATTATTTCCTCTATTATTATTATTATGCCTATTTCCATTGTTGTTATGGTGTTGGAACTGGATCTCTCTGTGACCATGGCTGTTTTTTGGATTGTCATTAATTTCCCAGGGACAATCCAGTTTTTCAATATATTTAAGAAATTCTTCTATCAAATCATCCAGTCAGTAGATCAGACCCCATGAAACATGGTTAGGCAAGCACCATTTCGATGTATCAATTTCTATGAGCTCAGCTAACAGCTTGTTAAGGTGCACTAATGTCCTAAGCTGTCACTCAGAAGAATCATGTGTCCTCATACTGTATCTGCAATATCTCCTACCATTTGGAAATTTTGTCTTAGTTCTGGCTTGTTTACTTTTTGACCAGAATTTGTTCAAAAATAATCTTTCGAAATAGACAAAAGTCGTGTCTGGGTTACCATGCTGGTTGGCACAGGACAGAGCTTCTCCATTCAGAAAATACTTTGCTAATTTAATTTTAAGCAGTTCTGGCATATTAGATTTTGAAACCGTAACTGCACTGCTATATAAAATCCACTGGTTGCCACTACTATAGGTGTTACTGAACATATTTGTTTCCAAATTGTTTACTTTGGAGTTTAGTGTTGAAATATTTTGAGTAACAGTTTCAACTTTATTGTTAACAGAAGAGATTTTAATTTTATTTTTTCTTCAGTACAGTTACACTCCTGATGGCTTTTCTTTCATCTCATAATCAAGTGCTGTTTTACTTTGTTACTACTTTCAGTCCACTACCACACTCAGTATCCATCCTTCTTTCTCTTCTTTCCTGTGTTTCTCTTGTCACAAACTGTACTACATGCCCTACTTATAGACCACACTGTATCAACCATCTCAGTCATGCTCAACAGATGGCTAGAAGACCACACTGATTGTTGGTGCAGCATCTCAAGTTACACTGTGTTTCTGAGATTCTGATCTGGAAAAATTAAGTTTGTAATCAATGCATGAAGCTGACATCCAGATCTGGTTGTCATGCCTATTTGATGTAAATTATTTTCACTTATACTGGTGAAACTCCTTATCAAACAAATCAACAGAAATACTTTTCCTAACAAATTCTTTCAAAATTGTCACACACAGTGTTCTCTAACTGACTACTGGACATGAACAATGAAATCACTTCCAACTACGGATCTGTTTAAACACTGAAACTAGAGAAAGAGCATAAAATCAATTAATGGACTCCTATGACAAAAATCCATGGTGTCAGTGATAGTCCACACTTTCACACATACATTTTTTGCCACATGGGTCCATCCACATCCAAAATCCTGCACCACCTTAAAATGGAATTGCTGACTGTTAAGTAGTGAACATGATGTGGTATGTGTATAATATGGGTTGTTAATAAATACTATACTTGCACACTTACAAAAGTTGAAGATTTATGCCAAAAGTTACACCAGCTTTCATAGCCACATTAACATTGTGAACTGCAAGAATTTAGAAAAATGGTCCCCCATCAGCTTAGATGCAACTATCTCAACAAACTGATTGAAGTAAAAAATTCAGAACTGTTCATTAATTGAGAGAGGAAATGTTGTTACCAAAATGTTTGTGAATCTCTATTCTTGAGCTGTAGTTTCACTGCAAATACTCAAGAGCTCCTCTGCTGTGCTGCTGTACAAAACTCATCATGTAATGTTTGAAACAAATTCTTGGACAACTCTGAAGTAATTTACAAGTTTCCAGAAAATATTACTACATACTGCATTTTGGCTAATTACAGTTGAAAGAAAGAATGAAAAGTATTCCTGCCATGTATATGAATTCCAAATAACATGTTTCTCAAAAATAGCTAGCCAATTTCCCAAAAATAAATTAGTAAGTGGGAAAATAAACTTCACACTTATCAGTGTATCAAGTTTTCATCAATTACTTAGTAAGTACTGAAAGCACAATATGCCTAGCATGTTTGCAAATTTGTTATTGAGTGCAGAATACAATAGCAGACTCAGATGTTACATAAGTTGCCTCAAAGAGACTAATTACTGGCATGGGTGCATTGCAGCATTGTGCATCAAACATTTAATTAAGTGTGAAATAATGTAATCTCTTCAACATGTGGCAAGGACCCAAGGGGCAGTTTTGTTACAATTTCTTAAATATGTTGACAAACTGTGCAGGGAAAAGCTGGTGTTGGTGGAAAGGATCCAAATGGCACATGCTGTTTAGCAGCCACTGAAATGAAGACCTTCTTGTTGGGCAGCATGATTGGCAATTGTGTGGTCCAGCTGTTTGTTGGCCACAGCTTGCCAGTGGCCATTGATGGAGACAACAGCTTGTTCATTGTCATTCAGACATAGAATGTAGCACACTGGTTGTAGCTTAGCTTGTAGAACATATGACTGGTTTCACAGGTAGCCCTGTCTTTGATGGGATAGGTGATGTTTATGGCTGGACTAGAGTAGGTGGTGGTGGGGGCATGTATGGAACAGGTCTTACATATAGATCTATTACAGTAATATAACCCATGAGGTATGGGCTTGTAGCAGGGGTTGTGTAGAGATGGATGAGGATAATGTGTATGTTCAGTGGGAAACGGAATACCACTGTGGGAGGGGTGGGAAGGATAGTGGGTAGGACAGTTCTCATTTCAGGGTTTGAAAAGAGGTAGTCACAATGCTGGCAGATAATGTAATTCAGTTACTCCAGTCCTAGGTGGTATTGAGACACCAGGGGAATGCTATTCTGTGGCCAGATGTTGGGACTTTGGAAGATGGTGAATGACTGGAACATTAAGGCACAAGAGACCAGTTTTCATACAAGGTTGGGAGGATAATTATGGTCCATGAAGGCCACAGTGAGACCCTTGGTATATTTTGAGAGGGAGTGCTTGTCACTATAGATGCAATGCCCACAAGTGGGTAAGCTGTATTGGAGGGACCTCTAGGTGTGGAGTGGGTGGTAACTGTCAAACTGGAGGTATGCTGGTGGTTGCTTGGTTTGATATGGACAAAGGCATTGATCTAGTCATCTTTGACGTGGAGATGAATATCAAGGAAGGTGGCTTCTTGGGTTAAGCAGGACCAGGTGGTGTGAGTGGGGGAGAAGGTGTTGAGGTTGTGGAGGAATGAGGATGGGGCGACCTCACTTTTGATCAACATCATGAAGATGTCATCATTGAATCTGAACCAGGCGATGGGTTAGGAATTCTTGGTGATTAGGAAGGATTCCTCTAAATGACCCATGAATAGATTGGCATAGAATGATGCCATGTGGTGCCCAGAACTGTACCCTGACTTGTTTGTAGGTAATGTGTTCAAAGGAGAAGTAATTGTGGGTGAGAGTATAGTTGGTCATAGTGACTAGGAACAATGTTGATTTAGAATACATTGGGTGTTTGAAAAGGTATTGTCAATAGCGGTAAGACCATGGGCATTAGGGATGTTAGTGTAAAGGTAGTTGGCATCAGTAGTGATGAGAAGGGCACTGTGTGGTAAAATGAATGGGAAATGTGGAAAGTTGGTGGTGGAAATGATTGGTATCTTTTTAATATGAGATTAGGTTGTGGGTAATAGGCTGAAGGTGTTGGTCTGTGAGAGCAGAGGTACTCTCAGTGGGGCAATACTAACCAGCCACAATCAGGCATCCCTGGGTGGTTAGGTTTATGGACTTTACGAAACATGTAGAAGGCAGGAGTGAGGGATGTGGTAGGGGTGACGAGAGAGTGATGGACTCAGCGGAGAGGTTATGGAATGGGCATCAGGATTTGACAAGAGACTAGGGATCTTGCAGGGTCTGAAGGTGAATGAAACTGAAATCTGGCAGTGTCCTTCTGCCACGTAGCTCTTGCAGTTCAAATCAATAATGGTGAAGACTATGTCAGCACTTAGGATTACAAGAATGGAATCAGGTTTTAGCTGGTGGATTGTGGTTGTTTCTGTGGCTATAAGTTTGGTTAGCACGTTGATGGATTTACTGAAAGATGGTGAGGCAGGTCTTGAAGTTAAGAAATTATGGAAAGTTAACAGGTGGTGATCTGAGGGCAGTAGGTGTGGATCAGAGTTGAATGGAGAAGTGAACTAGGTCATTCATAGGTCTTTGGTTGCATCTGATTGGAGGGTTGGTGGCAAAACAGTTTCCTCTGTAGGGACTGGGATAAGGTCTTTAGTAAGTACTGATGATTGAATTTAGGAGTGGGGAAAAATGTGAGGCTTTTCAAAAGGTGATACTTCTGTGAGGCTAAGTCTTTTGAGGAAACATTTGTGACTATGTTTTGGGTCTGTCTAGGATCTGGATGCCGTGTGGTGTTGGGAGGAATTTTTGGGGGGTGGGGTAATAGTAGTTCTGTGAGGTAGCATTTGCCACCTTTGAGTGGATGTGGGAGAGTTTTGGAGGTGGTTGCAGATGTGGTGGGTGGTGGGTGGTGGTAGTCCAAGGGAGGAGTAGGAAGTGAACAAGGTAGAGGTTTTTTTTTGAGGTGGCATTGTGCATGTTGCTCTAGTGCCTGGAGGTCAAGAGTTTCAGTGTATGTTATGGGTTCCAGAAAATTGAGAGAATTTTACTGAAGGGAAGAAGGTATTGCAACGAGATTTGGACATGATTGATATGCTTTTTAGGACTGTGTTGGTGAAGATTCAGGATTGGCAAAACCTAAACAGATGGAGGTCATTGTGAAAGAAGGGTTGCAGCTGGAGATGGGTAATTTGATTGTAAGGCACTTGGACGGATTACATGAGCCAAACAACAACACAGTGTATATGGGACTGAGTTCCGGCTAGGAATATGGAAACTTTTCTGTATTGAGGCAAATGAAAGGAGCAAGGATACATAAATACATAAATAAAGTTAAGTTACATTTGAAAAATTTGCAAAAATACACCCAAACATGTGCGAAAAATCACAAAAAGAATGAAATGCATGAAGTCATGAGAAACAAGATGAAATCTGAGGGAGCAGTGAAAGGCAAAAACAACTGAAACTGGCATGATGATATAGTGAGATCAACAAAAAATAAAACAAAACATGATTCTGCAGTGGGTTGCAGGTCTGTGGGTGAAAAGGGGGGGAAGAAGGTGGATGAAAGATGTGGCTAGATTGTAAACTGGAACAGAGAGGAGAAGGAGTGCATAGTATGGATGCATTGGTAGGATGAAATAGTAGCTTGGGTGGCATAGAAAATGTATGGGAAATAACACGTGAACATACATGAGTGTTATGCAGGAAGAGTGGTCAATTTGAAGGTAGAAGATAAATGATATTGATGGGAATTATGTGAAATTTAAGATGCTGCACCAGCAATCAGCGTGGTCTTCCAGCCGTCCATTGAACATGACTGAGATGTTTGATACAGTATGGCCCATAAGTAGAGCATGCAGTACAGTTTGCAAAGGGGGGAGAGAAACACAGGAAAGAAGAGAAAGAAGGATGGAAACTGAGGATGGTAATTGTATTGAATCATATTATTTTTCTTTCTTTTCTTTTGTTATATGTAAGTTATATGTAAAATAATTGAGTTATAAACCAAAGACATCATCAAAAGTAAATTATCGAGTCCTTCTGTGGCAAGGATAATGTTTTGATACTTAGGTAAATATCTTTATGAAACTAACTAAGAAATACACTCTTCAATTTATTAATTCATGTATCTTCACCCTTTTGTCTCAGGAAGTGGTCGTTCATCATACCAGCAGTGTTAAAAATGTGTATTGTATTGTATTGTATTGTATAGTATTTATTGGTCCAGTAAATCTTACATGTACAGTACAGCAGATCAGACATTGGACAGGTCAAAGTATATCTTACAATTAAAACACTTTAGAAACTAGAAAATTATGTTCACTAAATTTTACAGCACTTCATATACTGGGCAAGTCAATGTGTAAGTTATAATTAAACAACATTAGAAACTTGAAGTTTACAACTGAATACATGTATAAGCCAATATTAATGATTACAGTATTTACATGTTCCTCTCATAAGCTGTACGGACTTTTGAGGAACTGTTCTACACTATGAATTAACAAGTACACTAGATAATTACATTCACAGAATTTTACTTCATATATTGGGCAAGTCGGTATACTACTTATACCTGAACCCCATTAGAAACTTGAGAACTACATCTGAATGTATTTATAGGCCAGTATTAATGGTTACAGTATTTGCATAATCATCTCTTAGACTCTCGAGGATTTTGGAGGAACTCTTCCATGCTATAAAAGCAATGTGTCAACAGACATTCTTTTAATGCTGCTTTAAAATTTTTTACATCAGTCTTTATTTTAATTTCTGTTGGCAATTTATTGTAGATAATTTTTCCATGGTGTAATGTTCCTGTCTTGTATTATGATGATGAACATTTTCATTTTTGGGGAGGATTCTAGGATTTGTTATTGTATATTTCTTTATAAACATTGCACTTTCAAATAGGAAAATAAATGGAAGGGGAATAATCCCCATCCTTTTAAATAATGGTCTACATGGTTTGTTCCTTTTTATTCCAGCCATGATTCTCACTATTCTTTTAGACAGGATGGCGAGTTACCCCAGAAAGTGATCCAATATTTTAGGACAGAATGTATATTAGAATAGTAAACTGTCATTAGACAGTCCTTGTGACAGCAGTTTTCTAGCACTCTCAGTAAATAACACATGGTACTTGGCTTCTTTAACATGTTGTCAATGTGAGTTTCCCATCTAAGATTATCCTGTAGCCGGATCCCCAGAAATGTTGTATTACGCACACTTGCAATATCTCTGTCTGACATCTGAATTCTTATATACTCTTCAGTGTTTCTCTTGACTTTATGAAAATTTAATGCTACTGTTTTACTTTTATTTATTATTAGTTTGTTTTGCTTGAACCAGTTGACAACATTTGTTAATGCCTCAGACATTCTTGTCTGTAGTATCTCTGCAGTCTTCCCACTGACTAATATGCTCGTGTCATCTGCAAACTGGATGTGCTATGGTGCTGGTTGGTTGATGTTAGGTCATTTATATATATGAAAATTAGGGTGGGTCCCAGTACCGAGTCCTGTGG
Organism: Schistocerca gregaria; assembly: GCF_023897955.1. Classification (NCBI taxonomy): domain Eukaryota; kingdom Metazoa; phylum Arthropoda; class Insecta; order Orthoptera; family Acrididae; genus Schistocerca; species Schistocerca gregaria. The sequence goes on from NC_064926.1 coordinate 276,554,281, forward strand.
TGCTTCATATTTTTACTGCTTTATAATCAGAATAGTGTCTTGTTGATTTATTTTCTTTGTGAAAATGTATTTCTACTACTTGCTTGCGGTCAGTAAGATAAGATCTAAGCCAGTTGTTAGGCATACCTCTGATACTAATTCTTTCAAGCTTCTGTTGCAATAGGGTGTGGTCTATGATGTCGAAAGCCTTAGACAGATCAAGGCATATGCCAGTTACTTTTTGTCCACTATCAATATTTTTGAGTACTTCACCCACAAATTAATATATTGCTGTTTCTGTTTATCGACCTTTCCCGAAGCCATGTTGGGTTGTGGATAATATTTTGCACTTTTCTAGAAAATCTAGCAACCTCTTATGAAAATTTTTTTCTAGTATTTTCGAAAATGTAGATAGCAAGGCAATAGGTCTATAATTGGCTATGTCTTCTTTCTTACCCTTTTTGAACAGTATTATAAAAATTTATTTGAAAAAGGATATTTATTTGCACAGTTATAATTTCTACTTCCAGCTGTTCATCATTTCATTCACCGCCGAGAGTCTGCATCAAGAGGTTCAGTGCAGACAAGAATAATGAACACTGTATCTAGAGCAGCATTCCTGCATTGACGCTGTGACACTCAAGACCAAAAACAATGGAATTAATGTGAAGGCACAGCAAAAAGACTGTTGGCAAACAAGCTTTTGGCAGCTAGGCCTTTGTTGAAATATGAAAATAAACAAACAAACACACACACACACACTCTCTCTCTCTCTCTCACACACACACACACACACACACACACACACACACACACAAGCAAATGCAACTCATCACCACAACCTCTGGCATCTGAAGCCAGGCTGTGCGCAACAGTACATCATAGAAAAGGCACCTGGGTGGTGGGGGTAAGGAGGAGGCTGTTGTGAGGAGGGAGAGGGGTAGAAGTGTAGGTGTGTGTGTTAGGAAAGTGCTCTTTTGGGAGCATATAGTTACAAGGTGGAGAGAGGATAGGGCTAGGTGTAGCCAATGTTACATGGAAGAGGGTATGGTTAGGAGTGGGGTTTAAGGGTAAATGAGAGAAGACAAAAGATGTAGGGTGTGCTGGTGGAATAAAGAGCTGTGTAGTGCTGGAATGGGAACAGGGAAGGGGCTAGATGGTAAGGATGACTAATGAAGGTTGAGGCCATGAGGGTTATGGGAAAGTAGTATACATTGCAGTGACAGTTCCTAACTGCACAGTTCAGAAAAGCTGGTATTGGTAGGAAGGATGAAGATGGCACAGGCTGTGAAGCAGCATTGAAATGTAGAATGTCATATTGGGCAGCATGATGAGCAATGGGATGATGCAGCTGTTTCTTGGCCACAGCTTGTCGGTGTCCACTAATGCAGACAGACAGCTTGTTGTTTGTCATGTAACATAGAAAGCAGTACAATGGTTGCAGCTTAGCTTGTAATCACTCATTGTACAGGTGCCCCTGCCTGTGATGGGCTAGTGATGTTTGTGCATGTAGGTGTATTACAGCAATAGGACCCATAAGGAAGGGGTTGGAAGCAGATTTGAGTAGGAATGGAGGAGTATATTTCATACATTCAGAGGTCAGTGGAAAATGAGAGGGGTGAGAATAATAGTAAGTAGGACATTTCTCATTTCAGGGTTTGATGAGAGGTAGTTGACATCCAGGCAGAAAATTTAATTCAGGTGCTCCAACCCTGGGTAGTACTGAGTGTTGAGAGGAATGCTCTCTTTGGCCAGATTGTAGTACTCTCGAAGGTGGTGGGTGACTGGAAAGATAAGGCTTGGGAGATCTGTTTTCATACAAGGGTGGGGGGGGGGGGGTAACTACAGTATGTGCAGGCCTCAGTGGGATCTTCAGTATATTTTGAGATGGCCTGCTCATCACTACAGATGCAATGGCCACTGGCGACTAAGCTGTATGGGTGGGACCTCATGGTATGGAATGGATGTTAGCTGTCAAGGTAGAGGTATTCTGGTGGTTGGTAGGTTTGATATAGTTTGGGATTTTGAGGTGATTGTAGAGCTGATGGATAGTGGTAGTCTGAAGTGGGAAACTTTTCAATATTGATGCCTATAAAAGGCGCAAGGATTCACATGGTGGATAAAATAACATAGAGTTACATTCAAACATATCCACAAAAGTGCACCCAAACATGTGGGAGAAGTCACAAAAAGTACAGAACAGGTGAAGTAACGGGAAAAAATATGAAATCTTAGAGAGCAGCCCAATAGTGAAAGGTGAAAACCAACTGAAACTGGTGTGAATATACAATGAGATCAAAGACAAGATAGTAAAATGAATGTATAGGAGGTTGCAGGACTGTGGGTGGAGAAGCGTGAAGAAGGAGGATGGCAGAAGTGACTAGATTAGGTGAAGTTAGCAGGTGCGAACTCGAATAGAGAGGAGGAGTGCGGGTGGGGAAGTGCTGGTAGGATGAAATAAAAGTTTGTGTAGTACACGAAGTGTAAGGAAAATAACAAGTTAAAATACATGAGAATTATGTAGGAAGAGTGACCAGCCTGAAGGTAAATGATAAATGATATTGATGGGAGTGATGTGTAACTTGAGATGCTGCACCAACAATCAGTGTGGTCTTCTAGCCATCTGTTGAGCATCACTGAGATGGTTGATACAGTGTGGTCTATAAGTGTCAGGTGGCAGTTGACGCTAAATAACGAAAAGTGTGAGATGATACACATGAGTTCCAAAAGAAATCCGTAGGAATTCGATTACTCGATAAATAGTACAATTCTCAAGGCTGTCAATTCAACTAAGTACCTGGGTGTTAAAATTACGAACAACTTCAGTTGGAAGGACCACATAGATAATATTGTCAGGAAGGCGAGCCAAAGGTTGTGTTTCATTGGCAGGACACTTAGAAGATGCAACAAGTCCACTAAAGAGACAGCTTACACTACACTCGTTCGTCCTCTGTTAGAATATTGCTGCGCGGTGTGGGATCCTTACCAGGTGGGATTGACAGAGGACATCGAAAGGGTGCAAAAAAGGGCAGCTCGTTTTGTATTATCACGTTATAGGGGAGAGAGTGTGGCACATATGATACACGAGTTGGGATGGAAGTCATTACAGTATAGACGTTTTTCGTCGCGGCGAGACCTTTTTATGAAATTTCAGTCACCAACTTTCTCTTCCGAATGCGAAAATATTTTGTTGAGCCCAACCTACATAGGTAGGAGTGATCATCAAAATAAAATAAGAGAAATTAGAGCTCAAACAGAAAGGTTTAGGTGTTCATTTTTCCCGCTCGCTGTTTGGGAGTGGAATAGTAGAGAGACAGTATGATTGTGGTTCGATGAACCCTCTGCCAAGCACTTAAATGTGAATTGCAGAGTAGTCATGTAGATGTAGATGTAGGGCATGTAGTACAGTTTGTGACAAGAGAAACACAGGAAAGAAGAGAAAGAAGGATGGATACTGAGTGTGGTAGTGGACTGAAAGTAGTAACAAAGTAAAACAGCACTTGATTATGAGATGAAAGAAAAGCCATCAGGAAAATCAAACTATGGAAAATCTAGGATGGAATGTAACAATATTATGAAAAGGATAGTGGACACTCACTGGAAAATGGAGATGCTGAGTTGCAGATAGGCACAACAAAAAGACTGTCGGGAATGAGCTTCAAAATAGACAACAAACATACACTCTCACAAATATAACTCACACACACTTGACCACAGTTTGTGGCAGCTGAAGCCAGATGGCGAGCGATTTCCATTTAAAAACCAAACATTAAAAACTAGAAAAATAAATGTTACATGGCTGACAAAAGGCATTAAAATATCATATGCTAAAAAGAGGAGCATTATGAAATCTCAAAAACACAAAATGTTACAGAAGAATTTCTGGTGTATTTCAAGAATTATAAGAGAGTGCTTCACAAAGTCATAAAAGAAGCTAAACAAACAACAAATGATCACCATATAAAAATGGCCAGGAACAAAATGAAAGCTATTTGGAAGATAGTCAGAGAACAAGTAGGAAATGAGACCTCCCAAAATGTAAATCTCCAGGTGATCCAAGATGGCAAAAAAATTACAAATCCAGAAGAAGTAGCCAATGCTTTTAAGACATACTTTGTAAATATTAGTGAAAAATTAATCTGTGGCATAAAATCTTCAAATAAAAATCCTGCTATAACACCATCGAATCAAAATAGAAACTGCAACTCCTTATTTCTTACTCCAACCAACCCTAAGGAAATTATACTATGAATTAGAGGGTTAAAAACAAAATTTTCAACAGGTGTGGATAGGATTCCAGATTATGTCATTAAAAATGTGGGTGACCTCATTGCAATACCATTAGCCCAGATTTTCAACAGTTCATTAACAAATGTAGTCTTTCCTTCCTGCTTAAAGACAGTGAAACTGAAAACACTGTTCAAAAAGGGTAAGAAAGAAGACATAGCCAATTATAGACCAATTTCCTTGCTATCTACATTTTCGAAAATACTAGAAAAATTTTTTCATAGGAGGTTGCTAGATTTTCTAGAAAAGAGCAAAACATTATCCACGACCCAACATGGCTTCCGGAAAGGCCGATCAACAGAAACAGCAATATATGAATTTGTGGGTGAAGTACTCAAAAATATTGATAGTGGACAAAAAGTAACTGGCATATGCCTTGATCTGTCTAAGGCTTTCGAAGTCATAGACCACACCCTATTGCTGCAGAAGCTTGAAAGAATTGGTATCAGAGGTATGCCTAACAACTGGCTTAGATCTTATCTTACTGACCGCAAGCAAGTAGTAGAAATACATTTTCACAAAGAAAATAAATCAACAAGACACTATTCTGATTATAAAGCAATAAAATATGAAGCACCACAGGGCTCAGTACTGGGACCCACCCTATTTTTGATATATATATATATATATATATATATAGAGAAAGAAACTTCCACATGGGAAAAATATATTAAAAACAAAGATTCCAAGACTTACCAAGCGGGAAAGCGCCGGCAGACAGGCACATGAACAAAACACACAAACACACACACAGAATTACGAGCTTTCGCAACTGGCAGTTGCTTCGTCAGGAAAGAGGGAATATGTCTGCTTGTGTCTGTGTATGTGCGGATGGATATGTGTGTGTGTGTGCGAGTGTACACCTGTCCTTTTTTTCCCCTAAGGGAAGTCTTTCCGCTCCCGGGATTGGAATGACTCCTTACCCTCTCCCTTAAAACCCACATCCTTTCATTTTTCCCTCTACCTCCCTCTTTCCTGACGAAGCAACTGCCAGTTGCGAAAGCTCATAATTCTGTGTGTGTGTTTGTGTGTTTTGTTCATGTGCCTGTCTGCCGGCGCTTTCCCGCTTGGTAAGTCTTGGAATCTTTGTTTTTAATATATATATATATACTAACAAAGAGATAGAGGGGCTGGCCAGTACTTACCTCAGCTCAGTACAGCCGATAGAAACACAAAAAACAACCGAAAATTTAAGCTCCTAGCTTTCGGAATAAATGTTCCTTCATCAGGGAGGAGAGAGGGGAAAGAAAGGGAAGAAGGGAAAGTGGATTTAGTTACTCACAACCCAGGTTATGAAGCAACAGGGAAAGGAAAACAGGGAAGGTAGCAAGGATGGAGGCACGGTTGTCAGAGGGAAGCAAAAGATATTCTACTGCAGGTACTGTGCCAGCTTCAAACCAAAGAGGATGCATACAGAAGTAAAGAGGTGTATAGTATAAAGATGTAGGATGGAAAGATGCATGAATGGCTAAAGAGGAAAGGGAAAGAGGAGAAGACTGAAAAGTAAATGGGAGTGAGGTTGTTTAACGTAGGTTTAGTCCAGGGGGATGGCGGGATGAAAGGATGTGCTGGAGTGCAAGTTCCCATCTCCGCAGTTCAGAGGGACTGGTGTTGGGTGGGAGAAGCCAAATGGCACATACAGTGTAGCAGGTTCCTAGGTCCCTAGAATTATGCTGGAGGGCATGCTCCGCTACTGGGTATTGGACATCTCCTAGGCGGACAGTTCGTCTGTGTCCGTTCATGCGCTCAGCCAGTTTAGTTGTTGTCATACCGATGTAAAAGGCTGTGCAGTGCAGGCATGTCAGCTGATAAATGACATGTGTAGTCTCACACGTGGCCCTGCCTTGAATTGTGTATGTTTTCCTAGTAGCGGGGCTGGAGTAGGTGGTTGTGGGGGGATGCATGGGGCAGGTTTTGCAGCGGGGTCGGTTACAGGGGTAGGAACCACTGGGTAGAGAAGGTAGTCTGGGAATATTGCAGGGTTTAACAAGGATGTTACGGAGGTTAGGGGGACGACGAAAGGCAACTCTGGGTGGTGTGGGGAGAATTTTGTCAAGGGATGATCTCATTTCAGGGGTTGACTTGAGAAAGTCATATCCCTGGCGGAGTAATTTATTGATGTATTCGAGGCCAGGATAATATTGGGTGACAAGGGGGATGCTTCTGTGTGGTCTGAGGGTAGGAATATTGTTGTTGGACAGGGAGGAATGTATTGATCGGGAGATCTGTTTGTGGACAAGGTCTGCAGGATAGTTGCGGGAGAGGAAAGCACTGGTCAGGTTATTGGTGTAATTGTTGAGGGATTCGTCACTGGAGCAGATACGTTTGCCACGAATACCTAGGCTGTAGGGAAGGGAGTGTTTGATGTGGAATGGATGGCAGCTATCAAAGTGAAGGTACTGTTGTTTGTTGGTGGGTTTGATATGGACAGAGGTGTGGATGTGAGCTTCAACAAGATGAAGGTCAACATCCAGGAAGGTGGCTTTGGTTTTGGAGAAGGACCAGGTGAAATTCAGATTCGAAAAGGAGATGAGGTTATGGAGAAAATTAAGGAGTGTTTCTTCACCATGAGTCCAGACCACAAAGATGTCATCTATAAACCTATACCAGGCCAGGGGAAGCAGCTGTTGGGTCTTCAGGAAAGCCTCCTCCATGCGGCCCATGAAGAGGTTGGCATAGGATGGAGCCATCCTGGTTCCCATGGCAGTTCCCCTGATTTGTTTGTAGGTCTGGCCTTCAAAAGTGAAGTAATTATGGGTGAGGATGAAGTTGGTAAGTGTGATAAGGAACGAGGTTTTTGGAAGATCTTCGGGTGGGCGTTGGGAGAGGTAGTGCTCAAGGGCAGAGAGACCATGGGTGTGTGGGATGTTTGTGTAAAGGGATGTAGCATCTATGGTGACAAGAAAGGTTTCAGGTGGGAGAGGAGTGGGAATGGATTTGAGGCGTTCTAGGAAGTGGTTTGTGTCCTTGATGTAGGATGGGAGTCTGCAGGTGATAGGTTGGAGGTGTTGGTCTACCAGAGCTGAGATACGTTCTGTTGGGGCTTTGAAGCCTGCTACAATGGGATGGCCAGGATGGTTCTCTTTGTGGATTTTGGGTAATAGGTAGAAGGTAGGGGTACGTGGCTCAGGTGGAGTGAGTAAGTCTATGGAAGCCATTGTGAGGCCTTGTGAGGGACCTTGGATTTTTAGGATTTTCTGCAGCTCAGTCTGAATGGAGGGAATGGGATCCTGGGTAACAGCTTTGTAGGTTGAGGTGTCGGAGAGTTGACGCAGTCCTTCTGCCACATACTCCACAAGGTCAAGTACCACAGTTGTGGAGCCTTTATCCGCCGGAAGGATTACAATAGAGCAGTCTGTTTTCAGCTGCTTAATGGCATGGGATTCAGCTGGGGTGATGTTGGGGATTGTCAGAATGTTCTTCAAGAAGGACTGGGAGGCAACACTGGATGTGAGGAATTCCTGAAACGTCTGCAAGGGATGGTTTTGGGGGAGGGGAGGAGGATCCCTTTGAGAAGGCGGTCGGAACTGTTCTAAACAAGGTTCAACACTGGGTCTAGTATCTGGGGGCTGTGTTTGGGTGGTGAAGTGATATTTCCAGTTGAGGTTCCGGGTGAAAGAGAGGAGATCTTTAACCAGGGCAGTGTGGTTGAATTTAGGTGTGGGGCTAAAGGTTAAGCCTTTTGATAGAACAGATGTCTCTTGAGGAGAGAGGGATCTGGATGAGAGGTTTAGAACTGAATTGGAGTTGGTGATATGTGGCATTTGACTGTGGTTATAGTTGAGATTTGGTCTGTGTGGGGTATGTGCTGGGATGGGGAGATTGAGTAGGGTGGCTAGGCTAGGTTTGTTGGCTATGAGGGGGGTTTGTTGACGGATCTGTTGTGGTTGGTGTTTGTGAGGGATAGGGAGAGGGACCCCACTTCTTAGGTGTTGCACTAGCACTGTGGATAGTTTTTTCAGGTGGTGTGTGGCATGGGACTCAAGTTTGCGGCTGGCTTCTAGGATGATGTTCCTGAGTGTGTTCTCCAAGCAAGGGTTTGAGAGGTGGAGGACTTTGAAGAGAGATAGGAGCTGTTGGGAGTGGTGGTTACATGAAGTAGTGTAGAGGTTCAGGACAAGTTGGGTAAGGGCTAAGGATTGAAGGTTCTGGAAGTCCAGGAGAGATTGGTGGAAGGAGGAATTGCGCCCAGAGATGGGAACTTTTAAGGTAAGTCCTTTAGGGGTAATTCCAAAGGTTAAGCAGGAACGGAGGAAAAGTATGTGGGATTGCAGTTTGGCTACGGTAAATGCATGTTTCCGGAATGAATGTAAATAATGTGGTATAGGATTAGGGTACATAGTGGGTAACTGGTGGGTAGGGAAATTAAATAACTAAAGTTAGAATAGTAATCATAAGAAGGAATAAAACACGGAAGGAAGGGCGAGAAAGAAAGAAATTGTGTTGGTAACGTTAAATACCAAAGAAAGACCACCGAATAAGAAAAATACGGAAAAAGTTGACCAGACCAAGCAAGTATGCCCAGATCAGGGGAAAAAGAACACACGCTGCTCAAAAACAGAGATAGCGAGTAGCGAAAAAAAGATCGCGCGTGACGCAAAAAAGATCGGGCGTGACGCAAAAAAGATCGCGCGTGACGCAAAAAAGATCGCGCGTGCCGCAAAAAAGATCGCGCGTGCGCAAAAAAGATCGCGTGTGCCGCAAAAAGGTTCGCGGGTAGCGCAGAAATGTTCCAAAAAATGTTTCCTGTGGCAGAGAAAGATAGGCAATGGCACAAAAATATCACCAGCAACACGAAATCGACGGAATTGGATGATACTGATAGGTGTGGAAGAGATTGTTGGCAGTGATTGTTGGCTGGAAAACAGCGAATAACGAACGTTAAAACTATGGAATGTTAAATAATGGAATGTTAAATAAATAAATCAATAAATAGAAAAAGAGAAGTGGACTATAAACCGAACAAGACAATAGGAGGCAAATGAAACTAGCACAGTTGGTGACGAAAATATATATATATATATATATATATATATATATATATATATATATATATATATATATATATATAAAACACTGAAGAAGAGAAAGTGTTTAGATGATAGATGTAAGTGATAGCTAACAAAAGGGACAAAACAATGAAGAATGTGGACCAGATAGGTGATCTAACTAATTAATGGAAAATCTCATATAAAGATGTGAAACAATTACAAACAAAGAGATAGAGGGGCTGGCCAGTACTTACCTCAGCTCAGTACAGCCGATAGAAACACAAAAAACAACCGAAAATCAGGGGAACTGCCATGGGAACCAGGATGGCTTCATCCTATGCCAACCTCTTCATGGGCCGCATGGAGGAGGCTTTCCTGAAGACCCAACAGCTGCTTCCCCTGGCCTGGTATAGGTTTATAGATGACATCTTTGTGGTCTGGACTCATGGTGAAGAAACACTCCTTAATTTTCTCCATAACCTCATCTCCTTTTCGAATCTGAATTTCACCTGGTCCTTCTCCAAAACCAAAGCCACCTTCCTGGATGTTGACCTTCATCTTGTTGAAGCTCACATCCACACCTCTGTCCATATCAAACCCACCAACAAACAACAGTACCTTCACTTTGATAGCTGCCATCCATTCCACATCAAACGCTCCCTTCCCTACAGCCTAGGTATTCGTGGCAAACGTATCTGCTCCAGTGACGAATCCCTCAACAATTACACCAATAACCTGACCAGTGCTTTCCTCTCCCGCAACTATCCTGCAGACCTTGTCCACATACAGATCTCCCGAGCAATACATTCCTCCCCGTCCAACAACAATATTCCTACCCTCAGACCACACAGAAGCATCCCCCTTGTCACCCAATATTATCCTGGCCTCGAATACATCAATAAATTACTCCGCCAGGGATATGACTTTCTCAAGTCAACCCCTGAAATGAGATCATCCCTTGACAAAATTCTCCCCACACCACCCAGAGTTGCCTTTCGTCGTCCCCCTAACCTCCGTAACATCCTTGTTAAACCCTGCAATATTCCCAGACTACCTTCTCTACCCAGCGGTTCCTACCCCTGTAACCGACCCCGCTGCAAAACCTGCCCCATGCATCCCCCCACAACCACCTACTCCAGCCCCGCTACTAGGAAAACATACACAATTCAAGGCAGGGCCACGTGTGAGACTACACATGTCATTTATCAGCTGACATGCCTGCACTGCACAGCCTTTTACATCGGTATGACAACAACTAAACTGGCTGAGCGCATGAACGGACACAGACGAACTGTCCGCCTAGGAGATGTCCAATACCCAGTAGCGGAGCATGCCCTCCAGCATAATTCTAGGGACCTAGGAACCTGCTACACTGTATGTGCCATTTGGCTTCTCCCACCCAACACCAGTCCCTCTGAACTGCGGAGATGGGAACTTGCACTCCAGCACATCCTTTCATCCCACCATCCCCCTGGACTAAACCTACGTTAAACCACCTCACTCCCATTTACTTTTCAGTCTTCTCCTCTTTCCCTTTCCTCTTTAGCCATTCATGCATCTTTCCATCCTACATCTTTATACTATACACCTCTTTACTTCTGTATGCATCCTCTTTGGTTTGAAGCTGGCACAGTACCTGCAGTAGAATATCTTTGGCTTCCCTCTGACAACCATGCCTCCATCCTTGCTACCTTCCCTGTTTTCCTTTCCCTGTTGCTTCATAACCTGGGTTGTGAGTAACTAAATCCACTTTCCCTTCTTCCCTTTCTTTCCCCTCTCTCCTCCCTGATGAAGGAACATTTATTCCGAAAGCTAGGAGCTTAAATTTTCGGTTGTTTTTTGTGTTTCTATCGGCTGTACTGAGCTGAGGTAAGTACTGGCCAGCCCCTCTATCTCTTTGTTAGTAATTGTTTCACATCTTTATATGAGATTTTCCATTAATTAGTTAGATCACCTATCTGGTCCACATTCTTCATTGTTTTGTCCCTTTTGTTAGCTATCACTTACATCTAACATCTAAACACTTTCTCTTCTTCAGTGTTTTATATATATATATATATATATATATATTTTCGTCACCAACTGTGCTAGTTTCATTTGCCTCCTATTGTCTTGTTCGGTTTATAGTCCACTTCTCTTTTTCTATTTATTGATTTATTTATTTAACATTCCATTATTTAACATTCCATAGTTTTAACGTTAGTTATTCGCTGTTTTCCAGCCAACAATCACTGCCAACAATCTCTTCCACACCTATCAGTATCATCCAATTCCGTCGATTTCGTGTTGCTGGTGATATTTTTGTGCCATTGCCTATCTTTCTCTGCCACAGGAAACATTTTTTGGAACATTTCTGCGCTACCCGCGAACCTTTTTGCGGCACACGCGATCTTTTTTACGCACGCGCGATCTTTTTTTGCGGCACGCGCGATCTTTTTTGCGTCACGCGCGATCTTTTTTGCGTCACGCGCGATCTTTTTTGCGTCACGCGCGATCTTTTTTTCGCTACTCGCTATCTCTGTTTTTGAGCAGCGTGTGTTCTTTTTCCCCTGATCTGGGCATACTTGCTTGGTCTGGTCAACTTTTTCCGTATTTTTCTTATTCGGTGGTCTTTCTTTGGTATTTAACGTTACCAACACAATTTCTTTCTTTCTCGCCCTTCCTTCCGTGTTTTATTCCTTCTTATGATTACTATTCTAACTTTAGTTATTTAATTTCCCTACCCACCAGTTACCCACTATGTACCCTAATCCTATACCACATTATTTACATTCATTCCGGAAACATGCATTTACCGTAGCCAAACTGCAATCCCACATACTTTTCCTCCGTTCCTGCTTAACCTTTGGAATTACCCCTAAAGGACTTACCTTAAAAGTTCCCATCTCTGGGCGCAATTCTTCCTTCCACCAATCTCTCCTGGACTTCCAGAACCTTCAATCCTTAGCCCTTACCCAACTTGTCCTGAACCTCTACACTACTTCATGTAACCACCACTCCCAACAGCTCCTATCTCTCTTCAAAGTCCTCCACCTCTCAAACCCTTGCTTGGAGAACACACTCAGGAACATCATCCTAGAAGCCAGCCGCAAACTTGAGTCCCATGCCACACACCACCTGAAAAAACTATCCACAGTGCTAGTGCAACACCTAAGAAGTGGGGTCCCTCTCCCTATCCCTCACAAACACCAACCACAACAGATCCGTCAACAAACCCCCCTCATAGCCAACAAACCTAGCCTAGCCACCCTACTCAATCTCCCCATCCCAGCACATACCCCACACAGACCAAATCTCAACTATAACCACAGTCAAATGCCACATATCACCAACTCCAATTCAGTTCTAAACCTCTCATCCAGATCCCTCTCTCCTCAAGAGACATCTGTTCTATCAAAAGGCTTAACCTTTAGCCCCACACCTAAATTCAACCACACTGCCCTGGTTAAAGATCTCCTCTCTTTCACCCGGAACCTCAACTGGAAATATCACTTCACCACCCAAACACAGCCCCCAAATACTAGACCCAGTGTTGAACCTTGTTTAGAACAGTTCCGACCGCCTTCTCAAAGGGATCCTCCTCCCCTCCCCCAAAACCATCCCTTGCAGACGTTTCAGGAATTCCTCACATCCAGTGTTGCCTCCCAGTCCTTCTTGAAGAACATTCCGACAATCCCCAACATCACCCCAGCTGAATCCCATGCCATTAAGCAGCTGAAAACAGACTGCTCTATTGTAATCCTTCCGGCGGATAAAGGCTCCACAACTGTGGTACTTGACCGTGTGGAGTATGTGGCAGAAGGACTGCGTCAACTCTCCGACACCTCAACCTACAAAGCTGTTACCCAGGATCCCATTCCCTCCATTCAGACTGAGCTGCAGAAAATCCTAAAAATCCAAGGTCCCTCACAAGGCCTCACAATGGCTTCCATAGACTTACTCACTCCACCTGAGCCACGTACCCCTACCTTCTACCTATTACCCAAAATCCACAAAGAGAACCATCCTGGCCATCCCATTGTAGCAGGCTTCAAAGCCCCAACAGAACGTATCTCAGCTCTGGTAGACCAACACCTCCAACCTATCACCTGCAGACTCCCATCCTACATCAAGGACACAAACCACTTCCTAGAACGCCTCAAATCCATTCCCACTCCTCTCCCACCTGAAACCTTTCTTGTCACCATAGATGCTACATCCCTTTACACAAACATCCCACACACCCATGGTCTCTCTGCCCTTGAGCACTACCTCTCCCAACGCCCACCCGAAGATCTTCCAAAAACCTCGTTCCTTATCACACTTACCAACTTCATCCTCACCCATAATTACTTCACTTTTGAAGGCCAGACCTACAAACAAATCAGGGGAACTGCCATGGGAACCAGGATGGCTTCATCCTATGCCAACCTCTTCATGGGCCGCATGGAGGAGGCTTTCCTGAAGACCCAACAGCTGCTTCCCCTGGCCTGGTATAGGTTTATAGATGACATCTTTGTGGTCTGGACTCATGGTGAAGAAACACTCCTTAATTTTCTCCATAACCTCATCTCCTTTTCGAATCTGAATTTCACCTGGTCCTTCTCCAAAACCAAAGCCACCTTCCTGGATGTTGACCTTCATCTTGTTGAAGCTCACATCCACACCTCTGTCCATATCAAATCCACCAACAAACAACAGTACCTTCACTTTGATAGCTGCCATCCATTCCACATCAAACGCTCCCTTCCCTACAGCCTAGGTATTCGTGGCAAACGTATCTGCTCCAGTGACAAATCCCTCAACAATTACACCAATAACCTGACCAGTGCTTTCCTCTCCCGCAACTATCCTGCAGACCTTGTCCACATACAGATCTCCCGAGCAATACATTCCTCCCCGTCCAACAACAATATTCCTACCCTCAGACCACACAGAAGCATCCCCCTTGTCACCCAATATTATCCTGGCCTCGAATACATCAATAAATTACTCCGCCAGGGATATGACTTTCTCAAGTCAACCCCTGAAATGAGATCATCCCTTGACAAAATTCTCCCCACACCACCCAGAGTTGCCTTTCGTCGTCCCCCTAACCTCCGTAACATCCTTGTTAAACCCTGCAATATTCCCAGACTACCTTCTCTACCCAGCGGTTCCTACCCCTGTAACCGACCCCGCTGCAAAACCTGCCCCATGCATCCCCCCACAACCACCTACTCCAGCCCCGCTACTAGGAAAACATACACAATTCAAGGCAGGGCCACGTGTGAGACTACACATGTCATTTATCAGCTGACATGCCTGCACTGCACAGCCTTTTACATCGGTATGACAACAACTAAACTGGCTGAGCGCATGAACGGACACAGACGAACTGTCCGCCTAGGAGATGTCCAATACCCAGTAGCGGAGCATGCCCTCCAGCATAATTCTAGGGACCTAGGAACCTGCTACACTGTATGTGCCATTTGGCTTCTCCCACCCAACACCAGTCCCTCTGAACTGCGGAGATGGGAACTTGCACTCCAGCACATCCTTTCATCCCACCATCCCCCTGGACTAAACCTACGTTAAACCACCTCACTCCCATTTACTTTTCAGTCTTCTCCTCTTTCCCTTTCCTCTTTAGCCATTCATGCATCTTTCCATCCTACATCTTTATACTATACACCTCTTTACTTCTGTATGCATCCTCTTTGGTTTGAAGCTGGCACAGTACCTGCAGTAGAATATCTTTGGCTTCCCTCTGACAACCATGCCTCCATCCTTGCTACCTTCCCTGTTTTCCTTTCCCTGTTGCTTCATAACCTGGGTTGTGAGTAACTAAATCCACTTTCCCTTCTTCCCTTTCTTTCCCCTCTCTCCTCCCTGACGAAGGAACATTTATTCCGAAAGCTAGGAGCTTAAATTTTCGGTTGTTTTTTGTGTTTCTGTCGGCTGTACTGAGCTGAGGTAAGTACTGGCCAGCCCCTCTATCTCTTTGTTAGTAATTGTTTCACATCTTTATATGAGATTTTCCATTAATTAGTTATATATATATATATATATATATATATATATATATATATATATATATATATATATTAAAAACAAAGATTCCAAGACTTACCAAGCGGGAAAGCGCCGGCAGACAGGCACATGAACAAAACACACAAACACACACACAGTCATTCATGCATCTTTCCATCCTACATCTTTATACTATACACCTCTTTACTTCTGTATGCATCCTCTTTGGTTTGTGTGTTTGTGTGTTTTGTTCATGTGCCTGTCTGCCGGCGCTTTCCCGCTTGGTAAGTCTTGGAATCTTTGTTTTTAATATATTTTTCCCATGTGGAAGTTTCTTTCTGTTTTATATATATATATATATATATATATATATATATATATATATATATATATATATATATATGACCTAACATCAACCAACCAACACCATAGCACTATCCAGTTTGCAGATGACACGAGCATATTAGTCAGTGGGAAGACTGCAGAGATACTACAGACAAGAATGTCTGAGGCATTAACAAATGTTGTCAACTGGTTCAAGCAAAACAAACTAATAATAAATAAAAGTAAAACAGTAGCATTAAATTTTCATAAAGTCAAGAGAAACACTGAAGAGTATATAAGAATTCAGATGTCAGACAGAGATATTGCAAGTGTGCGTAATACAACATTTCTGGGGATCCGGCTACAGGATAATCTTAGATGGGAAACTCACATTGACAACATGTTAAAGAAGCCAAGTACCATGTGTTATTTACTGAGAGTGCTAGAAAACTGCTGTCACAAGGACTGTCTAATGACAGTTTACTATTCTAATATACATTCTGTCCTAAAATATTGGATCACTTTCTGGGGTAACTCGCCATCCTGTCTAAAAGAATAGTGAGAATCATGGCTGGAATAAAAAGGAACAAACCATGTAGACCATTATTTAAAAGGATGGGGATTATTCCCCTTCCATTTATTTTCCTATTTGAAAGTGCAATGTTTATAAAGAAATATACAATAACAAATCCTAGAATCCTCCCCAAAAATGAAAATGTTCATCATCATAATACAAGACAGAAAGCTGACTTTCATACAAAAACCAGTTTGTGTCAAAAAGGAACATTACACCATGGAAAAACTATCTACAATAAATTGCCAACAGAAATTAAAGTAAAGACTGATGTAAAAAATTTTAAAGCAGCATTAAAAGAATATCTGTTGACACATGGCTTTTATAGCATGGAAGAATTCCTCCAAAATCCTTGAGAGTCTAAGAGATGATTATGCAAATACTGTAACCGTTAATACTGGCCTATAAATACATTCAGATGTAATTCTCAAGTTTCTAATGGGGTTCAAGTATAGGTTGTATACCGACTTGCCCAGTTGTTGTTGTTGTTGTCTTCAGTCCAGAGACTGGTTTGATGCAGCTCTCCATGCTACTCTATCCTGTGCAAGCTTCTTCATCTCCCAGTACCTACTGCAACCTACATCCTTCTGAATCGGCTTAGTGTATTCATCTCTTGGTCTCCCTCTACGATTTTTGCCCTCCACACTGCCCTCCAATACTAAATTGGTGATCCCTTGATGCCTCAGAACATGTCCTACCAACTGATCCCTTCTTCTGGTCCAGTTGTGCCACAAACTTCTCTTCTCCCCAACCCTGTTCAACACTTCCTCATTAGTTATGTGATCTACCCATCTAATCTTCAGCATTCTTCTGTAGCACCACATTTCAAAAGCTTTTATTCTCTTCTTGTCCAAACTATTTATCGTCCACATTTCACTTCCATACATGGCTACACTCCATACAAATACTTTCAGAAATGACTTCCTGACACTTGAATCTATACTCGATGTTAACAAATTTCTCTCCTTCAGAAACGCTTTCCTTGCCATTGCCAGTCTACATTTTATATCCTCTCTACTTCTACCATCATGAGTTATTTTGCTCCCCAAATAGCAAAACTCCTTTACTACTTTAAGTGTCTCATTTCCTAATGTAATTCCCTCAGCATCACCCGACTTAATTCGACTACCTTCCATTATCCTCGTTTTGCTTTTGTTGAAAGTAAAATTCTGTGAATGTAATTCTCTAGTGTACATGTCAATTCATAATGTAGAAGAGTTCCTCAAAAATCCTTAGAGCTTAGTGAGGATCATGCAAATACTGTAATCATTAATATTGGCTTATACATGTATTCAGTTGTAAACTTCAAGTTTCTAATGTGGTTTAATTATAACTTACATATTGACTTGCCCGTTATATGAAGTGCTGTAAAATTTAGTGAAAATAATTTTCTAGTTTCTAAAGTATTTTAATTGTAAGATATACTTTGACCTGTCCAGTGTCTGAGGTGCTGTACTGTACATGTAAGATTTACTGGACCAATAAATACAATACAATACAACAGTGCATCATGGAAGGGGTACAGGTGGAGGCTATTGTATGGAAGAGGAGGGATGGCAGGGTAGGGGTGGGGTACTGTTAAGTGCTGCTTGTTGAAGTGTGTAAAGGGACATCCTCCACTAGCAATTCTTTTCCTAAACAGAAGTAGGCAACACCAAGAAAAATATTATGAATTTTTAAACAGGTTTATATTATCTCATCTGTTTTTCTAAAATAATTGCATATGATTTTGTACACAATGTATCATATTTCAAGCTAAAATGTATGAGGAGAAATAACTTTATTGTTGTTGTTACAATCAATATTTACTAACTCTGTATGTACAGTTAAAATTACTTTTCTCTTAGAAACATTTGAAATTATGAAATATCTGGCACATTTAAAATTCCTATTATTAATTGTGCAGTTGGATTATATGTATTATGTTTATTTCTGGATTCATTTATAAAATTATGGTATAGATTAATAGAAAGTCAATTGTCAAGAAAATCTGTAAACTCTTTGGAATATTGTTAGTACTGCTGAATGGAGTAGTAGTGGGCATGCCTCCGATATGATCGGATGTGTTTTTATGTTTGGCTATAACAATGTAATTTTCGATTTTGAAGTGGAAATTGTAAAGAAGTGTGATACAGAAAAATCTGAAAGAATAAGAATTACAGAATCAGAAATTACTTATCAAGCAATTCTTTCAAAAGTTGTCACATCAGTTGGAACCAAGAGAACCTACAAAGTCAAAAATTTCAGCTTCAAGAATCAGCCCTTAGACGTGAAAAAGATAAATAAAAATGTTTATTGTAAATGTTACTCTTCTCAACGCTTATTAAAAGAGTTTATTATGAAATCAGTGACACTCAACAAGTACGGGAGGGGTAGATTACAAGTTGTGGCATCACTGGGATCAAATGATTATAATGAAGTTTTGTCTGTTGCAGAAGAAGCAAGACTGATTTGTGCCATTTGCAATTTATATATAAATGAATTTATGATCACTTGAAGAAAGAAGACTGAGAACTGCCCAACAAAGTCGTATTAACAGTATAGAGGTACCACAACAATGACGACCAGACTGCTTTGTTTAGAAGATATAGAAACCAAGAATGTAATAGATATACTATGCTTGTCTGAGAATCACATTGTCACTGATATGCAAAAGGTTAGCATCAATGGGTACAAATTAGCTGCACATGTAAGTAGAGATAATATGATGAGAGGAGGAGTTGCCATATATGTCAAAAGCTTCCACAGTGCAAAAAATTTAGAAACTAAAAAATTTTGTGTAGAGCAACATATGGAAGCATGTGCCACTGAACTTAAACTAAATGATGGCACTTTCATAATTGTAACAGTGTATAGGTCCCCCTCAGGGAATTTCCAGCTATTTCTAGAAAACTTGGATGCTTTGTTGTGCTATCTGTCAGACAGGGGGAAGCAAATTATCATTTGTGGGGATTTCAATGTTGATTCCCTGAAAGAGTGTAATAGGAAGAATGACCTTTTACTATTACTCAGTTCTTTCAATTTGAGCTCCGTCATTGATTTTCCTACTCGGATAACAAAGAACAGCAGTACATTGATAGATAACTTTTTTATAGACCAAGATAAGTTTAAGGACATAAATGCTTATCCTGTTGAGAATGGTCTTTCAGATCATAGTGCACAGCTTGTTACAGTACATGACATAGCTCCATGCAGTATAATAAATCAGACTTTCAAAGCAGTGCGTTCAATTAACAATATAAATATTGCAAACTTTAGGGAAAGCCTACAGCAGCTAGACTGGGATGAAGTGTATAAGGAACCCGATGCAAACTTGAAATATAACTTATTTCACAATACATTTTTAAGGGTATTTGAAAATTGTTTTCCCAAGAAAATAGTTAAACATAATTCCAAGAAAACATATAAAAAAACCTTGGCTAACTAAAGGAATAAGAATATCTTGCAACCGTAAAAGAGAACTGTATCTAACAGCAAGAGGGAGTACTGACCCCGAAATTGTTCAATATTATAAAAACTATTGTGCGGTACTAAGAAAAGTTATTAAAAAGTCCAGAAGCATGTGTATCATGTCTGAGATCAGTAACTCTGATAATAAAATTAAAGCAATTTGGAATATTATTGAAAGGGAAACAGGGCAACCAAGAGCACAGGAAGACTTTAGTGCAATAAAACTGAATGACAAGTGCACTAACAAACAATCAGAAATTGAAAATATTTTGAATAATCATTTTTTAAATGTTGTGGAGAAAATAGGATCTAGATCTTCACTAGAAGAGGCAAGGCTATTAATAGAAGAGGCCATACCTGCGCAGTTTGAAACAACTGTAATTCCACCAACCTCTCCCTCTGAAATCAGTAAAATAATAAACTCACTGAAAAGTAAAATTGATGGCATTTCCAGCAAAGTACTTAAAGCTTGTTCCCCACAGATAAGTAGGATTCTCAGCCACGTATGTAATAGCTCTTTGGAGCAGGGTGTTTTCCCTGATAGACTGAAATATGCCATTGTAAAACCATTGCATAAAAAGGGGGATACGTCGGATGTCAACAACTACCGCCCAATCTCTCTTCTGACAGCTCTATCAAAAATTTTTGAGAAAGTAATGTATTCAAGAGTAGCCTCTCATATTTGTAAAAATAAAGTACTAACAAAATGTCAGTTTGGTTTTCAGAAAGGCTTTTCAACAGAAAATGCTATATATGCTTTCACTGATCAAATATTAAATGCTCTGAATAACCGGACATCACCCATTGGTATTTTTTGTGATCTCTCAAAGGCCTTTGATTGTGTAAATCATGGAATTCTTTTAGATAAGCTAAATCATTATGGTTTGAGTGGGGCAGTGCACAAATGGTTTAATTCATACTTAAATGGAAGAATGCAGAAAGTTGAAATAAGTGGTTCGTGTAATGTTAAAACAACAGCTGATTCCTCAAACTGGGGTGCTATCAAGCACGGGGTCCCACAGGGTTCGGTCTTAGGTCCTTTACTGTTCTTGATATACATTAATGATTTACCATTCCACATTGATGAAGATGCAAAGTTAGTTCTTTTTGCTGATGATACAAGTATAGTAATAACATCCAAAAACCAAGAACTAAGTTATGTAATTGTAAATGATGTTTTTCACAAAATTATTAAGTGGTTCTCAGCAAACGGACTCTCTTTAAATTTTGATAAAACACAGTATATACAGTTCCGTACAGTAAATGGCACAACTCCAGTAATAAATATAGAATTTGAACAGAAGTCTGTAGCTAAGGTAGAATTTTCAAAATTTTTAGGTGTGTCCATTGATGAGAGGTTAAACTGGAAGCAACACATTGATGGTCTGCTGAAACGTCTGAGTTCAGCTGCGTATGCTATTAGGGTTATTGCAAATTTTGGTGATAAGAATCTCAGTAAATTAGCTTACTATGCCTACTTTCATTCACTGCTTTCGTATGGCATCATATTCTGGAGTAATTCATCGTTGAGTAGAAAAGTATTCATTGCACAAAAACGTGTAATCAGAATAATTGCTGGAGCCCACCCACGGTCATCCTTCAGACATCTATTTAAGGATCTAGGGATCCTCACAGTATACATATTCCCTTATGAAATTTGTTGATAATAATCCAACCCAATTCAAAAGTAATAGCAGTGTGCATACCTATAACACCAGGAGAAAGGATGATCTTCACTATGCAGGGTTAAATCTGACTTTGGCACAGAAAGGGGTAAATTATGCTGCCACAAAAGTCTTTGGGCACCTACCAAACAGCATCAAAAGCCTGACAGATAGCCAACTAACATTTAAAAATAAATTAAAAGAATTTCTAGATGACAACTCCTTCTACTCATTGGCTGAATTTTTAGATATAAACTAAGTAAAAAAAATTAAAAAAATAAAAAAAACTTAATCATTAGTGTCATGCAATATTTTGTGTAATGTAATTTCTTGTACAGACATCTTTTATTAACCTGACACGTTCCACATCATTACGAAGTGTCGTATTCATGATCTATGGAACAAGTATTAATCTAATCTAATCTAATCTAATAACAGAGGACTTTACAACTATGATGAACAACATCAGAAAAGAATTACAAACTACTTGTGAAATTAATTTGTTTGTGGACTCATACTTGTTAACAAAATGAATAGAGACAAGGGCAGGTGTGATGTAGAAGTGAAAGCTATGGGACCCAGTCAGAACTTTATTTGAGCTGAGTGAAAATGTAGCCAGCAAACAAACAGTAAAAATTGATATTTTGCAGTTAATTTTGGCAAAACTAGAGGAAATGAAGACAGATAACTTTAGTAAAATGGATAGAGTGCAATACCAAATGAATCAGCTTAGCAATCAGGTTTCAGAGCTAAGACATGGTTTGTCAGAGGGGTTAAAAAGTGTGAATGAAAAAGTTGATGTCTTAGGAAATAAATTTACTATTTTGGAAAATGAGTTAATTGTCGACTCTGCAAGGTAGTTGAAAAGTGTTAATGACTTTAGAGTTGAATAGAAGGCGACAGCGGAAAAAATGGAACAAAACTTTAGCTGTTTAGATTGAAAGTTTTTAAATGTTGAAAACAATATGCAAACTAATGTAAATCATTTAGATGAGAACATTTGAGCAGTTCAGGAAAATTGCATTTACAAAAAAATGTATTCAAACAATGGTACTGCATGGTCTAACACTCCAATCAAAAGTTTTCCATCTCACAATTTACATCCAGTGGATTTTCTGCACCACTGTAGATATAGTATTGTGTCAGACATGAATGACAATCAGAAAATTAAATTTGTTAAAAGATTGCTTGAAGGCAAAGCTCTGTCTTGGGTACATTTAAATTTAAGTCTGTGGGAAACATATCAAATTTCAAAATTTTTTAAAAATAAATTTTGCCAGAAGCTGAACAGGGGGAGAATTAAAAGAGAATTTTGATTTGTGCTAATTATGGGAACAGGGATGGTACTTTGAAAGAATTTTGTAAGAACCAACTTAAAAAATCAATACACTTGACCAACTATTTGACAAAATGACCTTGATTGATGTACTTAAAAGGAGATTACCAAAAAGGTTGCAGTAGGATTTAGTTCACAGACCTGATAGTTGTCATGAACAATTTTTATGATATGTTGACAGGCTGAATAGGGCAGTAGAAAGAAGTATGTACCATAACAATCAGAACGATAGAAACTGCAATCAGAATAACTACAGAAACAGAGAAAATGGTAACTTTTATCACAATCAAAATGTTAATAGAGAGAGAAATTTTTGAACATCAGCAAGATATGAATAATGGGGATAACCATGGGCTATTTAATAGAAGTAATGATCATAGAGTTAACTACTTGGGAAATGGCAGTCTGCCTCAATGAATGTTCACCGTATTTGGGCAAGGAAACACAACCAGCACAGGACCCTTAATTTACACTTGCAATTGGTCAATAATAACAGTGTTAATAATGTGGCATAGGTATCTGAAGGTAAACAGAAGGAATATCAAATTTCTCATTTATATTTTGATCAAATGTTTTGGGCTATGTTTAATTATGATGATGCAGGTACTAATCACAAACCAGAATGTGAGAGTAATGAGAATTTTGATGTAGTGTGTACTAATGATTTCTTCTCTTGGTCAGAAAACCCTGTTATTGATGTACGTAAATCAGGTGATGACTGTATTGGATCTGAATTAGGTTGTATTTTTGATGTAGATGTGAATGAGAGCTGTGAAACAACTGAGGTTTTTAAGTCTGAGAGTGGTAACTTATTGCAGATAAATATAGGTGAGGTAAGTGACTTTGATGGAGGTGAGACATATGTTGTTAATGATGAAGTAATTTTGGAAGAATATGGTGATGATGATGAGGTATTTGTGGAATTTAAGAATAATGAAGTTTCAGAGTTATTTGTGCACGGTGTGGATAGGGTAAGTGCTGTATGTGATAATGTAAGTGAGAGTCATGGAATACCAGTCCATTTAAAGTAGTTTTTCATTAATGTCATGCAGATTAATGATCCAAAGAGTAAAGTTGAGTTACCTGTAAGCCTAGAGAACAAAGGCGAAAACTTTTAGATGTTTGTATGAGACTAGAATGATGATAACATAGATAATGTGCATTCTGGAATAAGTTATCTGTGGTTTGTCAAGTTTTGTATCCAAATTGGTGAAATGAAATGAAAGAACATCTAAGTAGTATGTTTAATTTTGACAGTAATATATTTTGTGTTTCTTCTGTAATAAGTGATGTTAGTTGAGCTATGGAATCCATTCATTGTGTTCAATCTTTACCTGACAACATTAGTAACCAAGTAATGTCATGATACAAGTATGGTTGACAAAACCCTGTAAAGACAGTGTGGATGTAGCATTTGATGAAATAGAAAGTGATCTTTTACATGAAGTGTCTAATAACAGAGAAGATGATTCAGATTTGGGGTGTCCTCACATTAAGATTGAGATTGATCAGTGAGAGTTGAACTTTTCGATTGGTACAGGTAGCCCAATTTGTGGTACATCTGAACAGTTTAGGGACAAGATTAGGTATAGTAAGAATTTTGTGGAAAGATAAGAGGAAATACTTGGACGCAAAGGAAGTATGTACAATTTCTAGTACTGTTAGTTTTTAGTATAGAAGACAAGACTTTTGAACATAGATGCTTAATGATCTGTAGTCTAGAAAACTATATAATTGTGTTCTGTTTGTCATGAATTTATGTTCATAATTTGTACCGTAAAAACTAGGAATAGTGTCACAGAAGAAGCTGAGTAGCACTGTAGTTGCATGAAGGGTTGTGAGTTTGTCATGAAATTAGTATGTAAGATGACGTGATTTTTAAAGTGTTGCCTTAGCTATTTACTGAGTTTAAATCTATGATACACTATATAATTATGACTTGTAATAGACTTGTGCTCTAGAATTTGATACATATATGCTATGAGACTAAATGAGTAGATCCTTTTACAGTTTTGGAATGGGGTGATGTTCATAATTTGTACTGTAAAAATTAAGAATAGTGTCACAGAAGAAGCTGAGTAGCACCATGGTTGCATGAATGGTTGTGATTTCAAAACTCACCTAGACAGAACAATTTTAATTTCTTTATTCAGTTTGAGTACATTCTAGAAGTATCCACAAATGTCAAGAATCATTGTACTGGAATGTTCTGTAGCTGTATATATACTGTAGGTGTTCGGGCTGGAGGCAGTTCGCTCCACTCTCTTGTGTGTGCAAGTGCTGATTAAACCTTCATTAAGTGAAGTTAGTGTTTATCATTCATATAATTACGCCTTCTTCTATGTGACATTATTCTGGTGGATACACTGGGTATTGGAACTTGTGATAGGGCAATGACACTGTGGCTCCCATCAGGCCACAACAGAGCCACCGTTTACTTGGCGAGAAACCTGAGGTCGAGCCATATTCAACAGATCACAATCTATTGGAGACAGAAGAGGAAGAGGATGTTACAATGACAGCAACTGTGTCCACCACATGAGGCATCCTTTTGGGTTATCTGGTGATGATGGCTAAGATCCAAACAAGTGGCTGAAGTTATATGTGCGTATAGCCAAATTTAACAAATGGGATGACACCATGTGTTTGGCTTATGTATTTTTCTACTTGGTGAGCACTGCCAAGCAATGGTATGAGGACAATGAGGAGAAGTTCACAAGATGGGAAGTGTTATAGGTGGAACTGTGCAAGTATTTCAGCAATACAAAACGACAGAAATGCAAGGCTGAAGATAAATTAAAGAGCAGGGCACAGTGTCCAGGAGAAACTACAGCATCCTGCATTCAAGATGTCTTGGAGCTGTGTAAAATAGTGGATCCTAGAATGAAGGGGGAAGATAAGGTTGCACATCTCATGAAGGTGTTGATGAGGACATGTATCAAGCCCTACTCCTGAAGGAGGTTTCACAGCAGATGACTTCATAAAATGGTGCCAGTATATCGAGACAATGCATCAAAAAAGAATTACGTTCAAGAGTTTGAACTGCTTCCAAACATTGTATCAATGTGTGTTGGAGGAAGCAACTGATTTCATAAGTGTTCTTCATCAGATAGTGAGAGAGGAAGTTCAGAAGGCACTTGGATTGCATGATGAGCGAAAAACCGAGATGCTTCAAGAGGTCATAAGGGAGGAAGTGGAACAGACATTGAACCCAATCTCTTGTCACTTCATTTCTCTTTAAAATGGTGAAAAAGTCAAGACCCAGGCAGAGTTACATTCATAAAATGCCGCACAAAGAACCTGTTGGGGCACGAAGGAAGACCGACGTCTGGGGGACCCTGGATAACCAACTAGTATGTTTCCACTGTGGACAACCAGGACATGTGGTGCGCTATTGTCAAGAAAGGCAGCAGATATTTGATGTCACCCACACCAGAGGACAGCAGACCAATCTTAGCCAACGCCAACTCCAGGACGACGAAGATGAACAAGAAGATGCGGGTGTAGCATGACGTAGGTCACCATCGCCTCATGAGAGCCACTGGAGAGGAGCTCCCCAACATGCCGACCAACATCTCCATTGCTGTTTGGAAGCTCCAGCCAATCACCTAGCTGCGACGACCTGCAAAACACATGGGTGCGACCTTCCTTAGAGGTGAGGCCACCAAAGAGTAAAATCCTCTGCCACCTATCACTATAAAAATGATAGGATATCCTCATGGATGGCCAACTAGACCAAGCTCCTGTGGGCTCTGGAGCATCAGATTCAGTCATTTCAGAGAAGTATCATCACCATTTCCAGAAAAGGATATTCATTGACAACAAAAAAACTCTGCTGAAGGTGGATAATGGGAAATACGTAAAACCTACAGGAAGATGTACCATTCGTGTGGGTATAAGTGGCCATACACAGCCCTTAGAATTCGTTGTCTTACAAGAGTGTAGTCATGATGTCATTCTTGGATGGGACTTTCTGAAAGCTTCTCAGGTAATTATAAATTATGGTCACTCGAAGATTATGCTAGATGAGATGAGATATTATGGACAGGAAGATGTGCATCTGAGTGTGTGGAGACTATGTGCGCTGGATGAAGTGATTGTTCCTGCAGTTAGTACTAGAAAGGTAACTGTCATGTGTCATGCCATGCATCAACTCATGGATCTTGTAGTGGAATGTTAGGATAACTTGGTCATTCCAGCCTCTGTCGTCCCATTTAAAAATGGATTCGGTGAATCGTGGATAGTTAACTGTTGCGGAGAACCGCAGATCCTTCCAAGATACATGTGCATAGCAAACAGTGAGCCATTAATTGAAGAACAGCTAAGCATCATAGAAACCTCCCATGACAAGTTTGTGCCCAAAATTAGTGCTACCACTTCGAGACATGATCTTCTAGCTCGACTGTCACCAGATCTCACTAAAGAACAACAGAAGAAGCTACTTGTCATTCTTCAAGAGTTCTCTGTATGCTTCAATCCACAGGTGAAGAGCAATTTAGACAAATCAATGGTGATGCACCGGATTAGCACTGGAGACCATCCATCAATAAGCCAGAGAGCATACCATTTGTCAGCAACAGAACATTGAATAATTCATAACAAGGTAGAAAAGATGATGAAGAATGACGTCATTCAGGCTTCGCAGAGCCCATCGTCATCACCAGTTGTCCTCATCAGGAAGAAGGATGGCAGTTGGCACTTTTGTGTTGATTACACAAAGCTTAATAAGATAACTAAAAAGGACATTTACCCTCTTCCACAAATTGACGACACAGTGGATTGTCTGCAGGGGGCTAAGTTTTCTCAACCATGGACATGTACTCGGGATACTGGAAAATCGAAGTAGATGAGGCTGATGAGAGTGGTGCTCAATAAGATTCTTTTGATGTGCTGTGAAAAGCTCTGATGACTGACCCTGTACTTGGTCTCTATGATGAAAGAGAGCACCTATAGAACTACACACAAATGCCAGCGGGTATGGGAGTGCTGTTCTGGTGCAAATTTTGGATGAAAAGGAATGCTTTTGGACACTTACAAAAGACAAGAGAAACTACTCAACTACAGAAGGAGAATGTCTTGCTGTGTTCTGGGCCATGTGCAAGTTTCGACAGTATATCTATGGAAGGCCACTCATAGTTGTTGGTTTACAGGTCTTAAGGATCCAACAGGAAGACTCGCCAGGTGGATACTACGTCTTCAAGAGTATGACATTACCATAGTGTACAAAAGTGGATGAAAACACCAAGATGCTGACTGTCTCTCAAGAAACCATGGGCAAGACCATCAAGACTTTGATGAAGATAGTGACTGTCTCGCTGCACTCCAGGATCTCTCTGCTGAGCAGAAGAAGGACGCCAAGATATCTCAAATTATGCTTGCCTTAAATCGGTCAGAGGATGTTAAAGGACAATTTGAGGTAGTTAATCAATTACTTTGCAAGAAAAACTTTGATCCGTTTGGAAAGAGGTGGCTACCAATGATTCCTAAACACATGTGCTTAGATGTTCTGCAGAAATTCCATGACACAGCTGAGGCCAGACATTTAGGATTTATTAAGACATACAATAGAATCTGCAAGGGATTTTTCTGGCCAGGTTTATTTAGGAGTGTCCATCACTATATGTCGCACTGTTGACAGCGCCAGAGGAGAAACCACCTGGTCAGCTCTTACCATTTCCACCAGCTGAAAAACCTTTCCAGCGCATCAGGATTGACCTCTTCAAACAGTTTCCAATGTCCAATGGTGGCAATAGATGGATACTTTTTTGCACTGATTATCTGACACACTATGCTATTAATAAAGCCATGAAAACAGCTGAAGCTTCCGAGGTAGCCAAATTCATCGTGGAAGACATTGTACTAAAACACGGTGCCCCAGGGTCATTAATTATGGATTGAGGGAAAGTTTTTCAATTGAACCTTGTGACAGAGGTATACCATCGTTGCAACATTACTCATCACATGATGTCTGCCTACCATCTGCAAACTAACAGGCTTGCTGAATGCCTTAATAAGACCTTGGCTGAATGCCTTAATAAGACCTTGGCCAACATGCTATCAATGTTCGTCAATGTTGAGCAGAGCAAGTTGGATGAGGTGCTATCTTTTGTGATGTTTGCCTACAACACTGCCAAACAAGACGCCACAGGATTTATGCCATTTTTCCTGGTGTTTGGGCGTGATGTGACTACGATGATGGACACTGTGTTTCTGTTACATCCTGATGACATGGATGATGACTAAATAGGCCAGTTGTTAACCATAGCTGAAGAAGTGCGGCAGATAGATCAACTTTGCACACTGCAGGCTCAAGATCGCTGAAGGTATGATGCGAACCATGCCCTGTTGTCTACTAGCCTGGTGACCTCGTCTGGATCTTCACTCCTGTTTGGAAGGTTGGTTTCTCTGAGAAGCTCTTCAGGTGCTACTTTGGACCTTATAAGGTTGTAAGACAGTTGTCTGATGTTACTTATGAAGTTGAAGATTTCGACCCCGACACAAGACAAAGAAAGATCAGAGATACGGTCCATGGCCTTTGAATGAAGCCCTATAAGGATCCTGCAACCCAGGGTAAATTTGAAGCTCCAGCAACAGGCAATAAGAAGAAAGGTGATGAAGAACATAGAGGCAAAGGAAGCTCTAAGAAGATCACCATCAGGTCGAGAATCCATCATCAGAAGTTGGAGTATGCAGGACCGATGACTCGTTTCCGGATTAGGAGGACATAACACTGAGATGCTGTTCTCTTAAGGAGGGAGCAATGTTTGCAGAAGAAGCTGAGTAGCACCATGGTTGCATGAAGGGTCATGGGTTCAGAACTAACCTAGACTGTACAATTTTAATTTCTATATTCAGCTCAAGTACATTCTAGAAGTATAAACAAATGTCAAGAATCATTGTACTGGAATGTTCTCTAGCTGTATGTATACTGTAAGCGTTCTGGCCGGAGGCAGTTCACTCCACACTCTTATATGTGCAAGTACTGATTAAACCTTCGTAAAGTGAAGTTAGTGTATGTCATTCATCTGATTACACCTTCTCTATGTGACAATAGTATCTTAGCATATCCGTTTGTATCACCTTGTTAGCTCATTTTTCCATTGCTTTTGATTCTGTTCATTAATGTTGGATATGTGAACACTTTTGAATCCTATCTGACATAAATATTACATTATTGTTTATGTAATATAAATAGGGAGAACATATGCAGTGTGATGCAAAAAAGGTATTGAACAGCATATTTAGTACACAAAACAATGTTTCAGGATTTGATGTAAATGCTAGACAGTGTGTTGGAGCATTTGATGAGAACTCTATGGAGGGAACTTAAAAGATATAGGTGGATCCACTCCCCACACTGCTGTATGACTGTACTCTGCTGGATCAGTCAACTTACAAGAGATCACAGGTGCCGGGTAATGTATTCAAGCATCTGCCAACTACATCAGTGTTGTGACTGAGATTTGTAAATTGTTAGCCAAGATTGCCAAAGACAGTGTTATTCTACATAAATGCATGTTTTTTCAGGGAGGTGGATTGGCTTCCCAAAACATTATAAAACTTTAAATCAGAATGTTTTTGTTTATCAGTTGTGAATGATTCTCTTAGGCCTTTATGTATGTAGGTTAATTTGTATAGACAGTTAGCAAATAGTGTGGAAGACATTTACTGGTATGGACAATACAACAAGATGCATACATGTTGGCTGTCATACACTGATTTTGTTCCTTAGGCTACTTGATAAATGTGATCATTCAAAGCTATTTCTGACTCTGTTTGCCTGCAATATTGTATCTGACTGGAACTTGAGTTGTGGGCAGACTCATCTCAGCTCTGTTTTGGGTACCCCTGACTCTGTGTGTGTGTGTGTGTGTGTGTGTGTGTGTGTGTGTGTGTGTGTGTGTGTGTGTGTGTGTACTCAAGAAGAGCATACAACTATTGACTAAGGCTAGATGCTTCTTATAATTACTTTTTACATGTAAATGAACTTCTTGATATGATTATGAACTTTATCAGTTTTGTTGTGTCAAAACGTTTTTTGCTAGTTGGTACCTGGTGTGGTTTGCATTCATGGGTCAGTCCCCACATCATAAGCTTAGGCCCTAATATTTTTTCATTTTTTTGTCCTTTCATCAGTTAACATATCCTTAAACACTCTAATACTCTGGTTTATGTGGCTGATCAGTTTTGTGCAGTATAACTACTCATGATTGAGTTTATTCTTCTGATCTGTATCCTTTGTTGTGAGTTTTTCGAGTCAGCTCACTCATCAGACACTTGGACTCTGAATTTTTTCTGTTCTCTTTTGAAGATGTGATTTTATGGATGTAAACTTAGAATTTATAATTCTAGTAATTTACATTGTCTCTTTATTTATTTCTATAGTTTTGTGGTGCAGTGTGGTACTTTTGACATTGTATCAATTGTCTTGTGACACAATGTTCCACAGATCTGAAAATCTGAATCCTGTGTCCTGATATATGTAAAAATTAAGACCCGTACACATTCTTTCCAATTTTTGTGAGGGGTGTATTGTAAATGGACATCCTCCTCTGGCATTAATTTTCATCAACAGAAGTAGAAGATACCAAAAAATTTACAAATTTTTAAACAGGTTTACATTATCTCAACTGTTTTTCTAAAATAATTGCATATGATTTTGTACATGATGTATCATATTTCAGTCTAAAATTTATAAAGAGAAATTACTTTATTTTTGTTGTTACTTCAATATGTACTAACTGTGTACGTACAGTTAAAATACTTTTCCTGTAGAAAAATTTGAAATTACAAGATATCTGGCACACTTAAAATTCCTATCATTAATTGCACAATCAGATGTTATGTATTATGTTTATTTCTGGATTCATTTATAAAACAATTGTATAGATTAATAGAAAGTCATTTGTTAAGAAAATTTGTAAACTCTTTGGAATATCGTTAGGACTACAGATTGGAGTAGTAGTGGGCATGCCTCTCATGTGATCACACAAGTTTTTATATTTGGCAATAACAATGTAATTTCCAGTTGTGAAGTAGAAGTTGTAAAGACAGTGTGATATAGAAAAATGGGAAAGAATAAAAATTACAGAAACAGAAATTACTTATCAGGCAATTCTTTCAACAGTTATCACATCAACTGGAACCATGAGAACCTACAAAGGAAAAAAATTCAGCTTAAAGAATCAGCTCTTATCATGATGAAATGGAGCCAACTACAAGAAAAGAAGATAAGTAAAAAAGTTTATCGTGAATCTTACTCCTCTTGGAGCTTATTAAAAGAGTTTATTATGAAATCATTGACACTCAACAAATGAGGGAGAGGTAGATTATAAGTGCACAGGGACGATGAAGCAGTCACTGAAATGAGGGATCTCATGTTTGGCAGCATGTTCAGCAGCAGGGTGGTCCACTTGTTTCTTGGCTCCAGTTTGTCGGTGGGATATTCATGCAGACAGACAGCTTGTTGTTTGTCATGCCCTCATAGAATGCAGTACATTGGTTGCAGCTTATCTTGTAGGTCACATGACTAGTTTCACAGGTAGCCCTGCCTTCAATAGGATAGGTGGTGGTGGATATATGCAAAGGACATGTACTGCATCTTCTTCTATTACAAGGATATGAGCCATGAGGCAAGGGATTGGGAGTGGCGGTTGGGTATGGATGAATGAGGATACTATGTATGTTCATTGTGAAGTGGAATGCCACTGTAGGAGGGCTGTGAGGGACACTGGATAGGATATTTCTCATTTCAGAGTTCAATGAGAGGTTGGTGAAGCCCTAGCAGTGAATGTAATGTTGCTGTGGTCCTGGGTGGTACTGAGTAATGAGAGGAATGCTCCTCTGTGTCTGGATGGTGGGACTATTGGAGGTGGTAGATGACTGGAAAGGTAAGTCATGGGATATCTGTTTTTGTACAGTGTTGGGAGAGTAATTACAGTGCGTGAAGACTCGAGTGAGCCCCTCGGTATATTTTGAGAGGGAGTGTTCATCAATAGAGATGTGACAGTCATAGGTGGCTAGGCAATATGGGAGGGACTTCTTGGTATGGAATGGGTGGCAGCTGTTAAAATGGATGTATTGATGGTGGTTGGTATGTTTGATAAGCACAGAGATACTTATGTAACCATCTTCAAAGTGGGGGGTCAACATCAAGGAATGTGAAATGTTTGGTGGAGTAGGCCCAGGTGAAGCACATGGGGGAGAAGGCATTGAGTTCTGAAGGAATGTGGATAGGGTGTCCTCACCATCAATCCTGATCATAAACATATCATCAATGAATCTAAACAAGTTGATGGGTTTGGTATTCTAGGTGATTAGGAAGGATTCCTCTAGGACCCATGAGTAGGCTGGCATAGGATGGTGTCTCGTGTGTGGCCAGAGCTGTACTGTGATTTGTTTGGAGGTATTGCACTCAAAGAAGAAGTAACTGTGGGGGAGGATATAATTGGTCATATCAACTAGGAAAGAGGTTGTTGGTGTGGAATCTGTCAGGCATTGGGAATGGTAGTGTTCAATAACAGTAAGGCCTAGGGTATTAGGCAGGTGGCATCATAGTAACGAGCAGGGCACCGAATGATAACAGAACAGAGATTATCTCAGTGGGGAAACAGTAACTTGGCCCATTGAGGGGTACTGGCGGAAGGTATTTATGGACTTTAGGAAACATGTAGAAAGTAGGAGTGCAGGGAGTTGTAGGGGTGAGGAGAGAAATGGACTGTAGGTGATTCTCTGGAACGGGCCTAGGGATTTGAGGAGAGGCTGGTTGTCATGCTGGATTTCTGAAATGGGGTCACTGTGCGGGCTTTGTAGATGGATGAATCTGACAGCTGGTGGAGTCCTTCTGCCAGGTGAGCCTTGTGGTTTGAAACAGCAGTGCTGGAGCCTTTGTCAGCAGGTAGGATTTTAATGTTGGGATCATGTTTTAGGTGGTGGATTGTGGTTGTTTCTACAGATGTAAGATTGGTATGCATGTTGATGGATTTGGGGAATGATGATGAGGCATGGTAAAAGGTTAACAGTTTCTGGGAAGTTAACAGGGGGTGATTTGGGGGCAGTGGGGGTGGATCACAGTCAGATGGAGGAGTGAACTGAGTCACTCAGGGCCCATCATTGGCCTTTGGTTGAGTCTGACTAGAAGGGTTTGGTGGCAAAAAAGTGCTTCCACTGTATGGATCGGTAGAAGGGGAGAATGTCTTTAGCAAGTCCTGCATGACTGAATTGGAGGGGGGCAAAAGATGAGACCTTCAGAAAAGTGTGATATTTCTGTGGGCTTTTTGAGGAAAGGTTATTGACTGTGTTTCTAGTACGTTTAGCTTCTGGATTTTGTGTGCCTGAGTTTTTGAGGGTGGAGTAAATGTAATAGGTCTTCAAGACTGATTTTTCCAGCTATGATGGGATCTAGGGAATTTTTAGAAATGGTTGTAGAAGTGATGGATAGTGGTTCCAAGGTGGGACTAGGAAGTGAGGAGGGCGTAGACTTTTTTGGGGTGGCATTGTGGATGTTGCTCAAGTTCCTTGATGGCAAGGGTTTCAATGTGTGTTATGGCATCCAGATATTTGGGATTGCACAGAATGAGAATTTTGTGAATGGGGAGAAGGTATTGCCAGGAAGTTTGGGCCGATTGATATGATTTTGGAGGACTATTGTTGGTGAGGGTTAAGGATTTGCAGAATCTGAATGGATGGATTTCTTTGTCAAAGGAAGGGTTGCAGCTTAAGAAGTAATGAGACAGCCTCCTCTAACAATACCTTATTCTAATAGAAATAACCGATACCATGTATATCTTCAATTCTTGTATATGTGAACACTATATCAGCATGCAGTACAGTTTGTAAGGCAAGAGCTGAAGAACAAAAGACAGCTGCACTCTCAGTTCAAAAGAGAATGCAAAATTGATGACAAGTGAAGGTTAATAGAGATTTGTACCTCTGTGAAAAGAGCTAAGCAAACAATACAACAATTACCACTGTTACATCTTAGCAAAATATCTGGCAGAGAACCCAAGAAAATTCTGGTCATATGTAAAATTGCTATTTGGATCTAAGGTTTCCATTCAGTTCCTTGTTGACCACCCTAGTGTGGCTGTTGAAGATAACAAAACAAAAGAAAAAGTTTTAAATTTAAAGTGCAAGAACTTGTTCACACAGAAGAATCATACACACATACCTTAATTTAACCATCGGACAGACTCCCATATGGACAACATAGTAATAAGTATACCTGGCTAAGGGGAACAACTAAAAGATTTGAAAGCAAATAAATCACCAGATCTCGTTGGAATCTGAGTTTCAGTTTTATCTAGCTTTCATTAATCATTAATCTCTCACCCAGCACAAAGTCCCAAGTGACTGGAAAGAAGTGTAGGTGACCCCAGTATATAACAAGGGTAAAAGAACAGACCTTAAAAGTTGCAATCCAATATCTCTAACTTCTGTTTGTTGCTGAATCCTTGAACATATTCACAGTTCTAATAAAATAAACTTTCTTGAGAGTGAGAAGTTTATGTCCACAAATCAGCATATTATTAGGAAGCATCACTCATACACTCCATACAAATACTTTCAGAAATGACTTCCTGATACTTAAATATATACTCGATGTTAACAAATTTCTCTACTTCAGAAACACTGTCCTTGCCATTGCCAGTCTACACTTTATATCCTTTCTACTTCGACCATCATCAATTATTTTGCTCCCCAAATAGCAAAACACATTTCCTACTTTAAGTGTCTCATTTCCTAATTTAATTCCCTCGGCATCAACCGATTTAATTTGACTACATTCCATTATCCTCATTTTGCTTTTGTTGATGTTTGTCTTATATCCTCCTTTCAAGACACTGTCCATTCTGTTCAGCTGCTCTTCCAGGTCCTTGACAGAATTAAAATGTCATCGGCAAACCTCAAAGTTTTTATTTCTTCTCCATGGATTTTAATTCCTACTCCAAATTGTTCTTTCGTTTCCTTTACTGCTTGCTCAATATACAGATTGAATAACATCGGGGATAGGCTACAACCCTGTCTCACTCCCTTTCCAACCACTGCTTCCCTTTGTGCCCTCGACTCTTGTAACTGCCATCTGGTTTCTGTACAAATTGTAAATAGCCTTTTGCTCCCTGTATTTTACCCCTGCCTCCTTCAGAATTTGAAAGAGAATATTCCAGTCAATATTGTGAAAAGATGTCTCTAAGTCTACAAATGCTAGAAATGTAGGTTTGCCTTTCCTTAATCTATTTCCTAAGATATGTCATAGGGTCAGTATTGCCTCGTGTTCCAACATTTCTATGGAATCCAAACTGATCTTCCCCGAGGTCGGCTTCTACCAGTTTTTCCATTTGTCTGTAAAGAATTCACATTAGTATTTTGCAGCAGTGGCTTATTAAACAGATAGTTTGGTAATTTTCACATCTCTCAACACCTGCTTTCTTTGGGATTGGAATTATTATATTCTTCTTGAAGTCTGAGGGTATTTCACCTGTCATATACATCTTGGGTTTAGTAGAGATTTGTACCTCTGTGAAAAGAGCTAAGCAAACAATACAACAATTACCACTGTTACATCTTAACAAAATATCTGGCAGAGAACCCAAGAAAATTCTGGTCTTGCCCCCCTGAGAACCATGGACCTTGCCATTGGTGGGGAGGCTTGCGTGCTTCAGCGATATAGATAGCTGTACCGTAGGTGCAACCACAACGGAGGGGTATCTGTTGAGAGGCCAGACAAACATGTGGTTCCTGAAGAGGGCAGCAGCCTTTTCAGTAGTTGCTGGGGCAACAGTCTGGGTGATTTGACTGATCTGGCCTTGTACCACTAACCAAAACAGCCTTGCTGTGCTGGTACTGCGAACGGCTGAAAGCAAGGGGAAACTACAGCCGTAATCTTTCCCAAGGGCATCCAGCTTTACTGTATGGTTAAATGATGATGGCATCCTATTGTGTAAAATATTCCAGAGTTAAAATAATCCCCCGTTTGGATCTCTGGGCGGGGACTACTCAAGAGGATGTCGTTATGAGGAGAAAGAAAACTGGCCTTTTACGGATCAGAGTGCGGAATATCAGAACCCTTAATCGAGCAGGTGTTGTTGTTGTGGTCTTCAGTCCTGAGACTGGTTTGATGCAGCTCTCCATGCTACTCTATCCTGTGCAAGCTTCTTCATCTCCAGTACCTACTGCAACCTACATCCTTCTGAATGTGCTTAGTGCAGTCATCTCTTGGTCTCCCTCTACAATTTTTAACCTCCACGCTGCCCTCCAATACTAAATTGGTGATCCCTTGATGCCTCAGAACATGTCCTATCAACCGATCCCTTCTTCTGGTCAAGTTGTGCCACAAACTTCTCTTCTCCCCAATCCGATTCAATACTTCCTCATCAGTTATGTGATCTACCCATATAATCTTCAGCAGGTAGGCTAGAAAATTTAAAAAGGGAAATGGATAGGTTAAAGTTAGATATAGTAGGAATTAGTGAAGTTTGCTGGAAGGAGGAACAAGACTTTTGGTTAGGTGAATACAGGGTTATAAACATAAAATCAAATAGGGGTAAGGCAGGAGTTGGTTTAATAATGAATAAAAAGCAGGAGCGCGGGTAAGCTACTACAAACTGCATAGTGAACACATTATTGTGGCCAAGATAGACATGAAGCCCATGCCTACTACAGTAGTACAAGTTTATATGCCAACTAGCTCTGCAGATGACGAGGAAGATGGTAGGGTTTTGTCAGGGCTGGCTCTCCCAAGGCTATCAGTAGTTCTAATGGAATGTTTTCTTGTCCTGGAGCCTTGTTTCGACTTAGGTCTTTCAGTGCTCTGTCAAACTCTTCGCAGTATCATATCTCCCATTTCCTCTTCATCTACATCCATTTCCATAATATTGTCCTCAAGAACATTGCCCTTGTATAGACCCTCTATATACTCCTTCCACCCTTCTGCTTTCCCTTCTTTGCTTAGAACTGGGTTTCCATCTGAGCTCTTGATATTCATGCAAGTGGTTCTCTTTTCTCCAAAGGTCTCTTTAATTTTCGTGTAGGCAGTATCTATCTTACCCCTAGTGATATATGCCTCTACATCCTTACATTTGTCCTCTAGCCCTGCCTGTTTAGCCATTTTGCACTTCATGTTGAAGTCATTTTTGCGAGGTTTGTATTCATTTTTGCCTGCTTCATTTACTGCATTTTTGTATTTTCTCGTTTCATCAATTAAATTCACTAGTTCTTCTGTTACCCAAAGATTTCAATTAGCCCTCGTCTTTTTACCTACTTGATGCTCGGCTGCCTCCACTATTTCATCCCTCGAAGCTACCCATTCTTCTTCTACTGTATTTCTTTGCCCTATTCTTGTCAGTCATTCCCTAATGCTCTCCCTGAAACTCTCTACAACCTCTGGTTCTGTCAGTTTATCCAGGTCTTATGTCCTTAAATTCCCACCTTTTTGCAGTTTCTTCAGCTTTAATCTCTATTTCATAACCAATAGATTGTGGTCAGAGTCCACATCTGCCCCTGGAAATGTCTTACGATTTAATACCTGGTTCCTAAATCTCTGCCTTGCCATTATATAATCTGTCTGAAACCTTAAAGTATCTCCAGGCTACTTCCATGTATACAGCCTTCTTTTATGATTCTTGAACCAAGTGTTAGCTATGATTAAGTTATGCTCTGTGCAAAATTCTACCAGGTGGCTTCCTTTTTCATTTCTTACCCCCATTCCATATTCACCTACTACATTTCCTTTGCTTCCTTTTCCTGCTATTGAATTCCAGTCAAGCATGACTATTAAATTTTCATCTCATTTCACTATCTGAATAATTTCTTTTATCTCATCGCACATTACATCAATCTCTTCATCATCTGTGAGGATAGTTTGCGTATAAACTTGTACTACTGCAGTAGGTGTGGGCTTCGTATCTATCTTGGCCACAATAATGTGTTCACAATGCTGGTGGTAGTAGCTTACCCACATTCCTAATTTTTTTATTCATTTTTAAACCTACTCTTTCATTACCCCTATTTGATTTTGTATTTATAACCCTGTATTCACCTGACCTGATGTCTTGTTCCTCCTTCCACTGAACTTCACTAATTCCTGCTATATCTAACTTTAACCTATACATTTACCTTTTTAAATTTTCTAACCTACCTGCCCGATCAAGGGATCTGACATTCCATGCTCCAACCCATAGAACACCAGTTTTCTTTCTCCTGATAACGACATCCTCCTGAGTAGTCCCCACCTGGAGATCTGAATGGGGGACTATTTTAACTCCGGAATATTTCACCCAAGAGGACGCCATCATCATTTAACCATACTGTAAAGCTGCATGCCGTCGGGAAAAATTATGGCTGCAGTTTCCCCTTGCTTTGAGCAGTTCGCAGTACCAGAACAGCAAGGCTGATTTGGTTAGTGTTACAAGGCCAGATCAGTCAATCATCCTCACTGTTTCCCTGCAACTACTGAAAAAGCTGCTGCCCCTCTTCAGGAACCACACATTTGTCTTGCCTCTCAACAGATACCCCTCCTTTGTGGTTGCACCTACGGTATGGCTATCTGTATCGCTGAGGCACACAAGCCTCCCCACCAATGGCAAGGTCCATGGTTCGGGGAGGGGAGGGGGTTTGCCCTTATCTCACCTGATATACTGAGAACTCTGAACGAAGGGCAATAGGCAGGTTCTATATTTCTAGAATTTCAGACAGCATTTCACACAGTGCCACATCGCAGTCTGTTAATTGATGTATAAGCATATGAAATATATTCACAGATATGCAAGTGGCATGAGGACTTCTTAAATAATAGAACCCAGTACATTGTCCTCTATAGTAAGTGTTCATCAGAGATAAGGGATATCATCATGAGTGCTGAAGGGCAGTGTGATAGGATAGCTATGGCCATCTGTGAAACACCACCATATGCCAGCCTATTCATGAGTCATTTAGAGGAACCCTTCCTAGTCTCCCAGAATACCAAACCCCTCAACTGGTTTAGATTCATTGATGATATCATAGTGATTGTGATTTATGTTGACCCCCATGTTTAAGGTGGCTAAATAAGTACCTCTGACCTTAACAAACCTACCAACCACCAGCAATACCTCCACTTCAACAGCTGCCACCTATTCCATACCAAGAAGTCCCTACAATACTGCCTAGCCACCTGTGGCCATTGCATCTGTAGTGATGAACAGTCCCTCTCGGACTATACCGACGGAGTCACTTAGGACTTCACACATTGTAATTACACTCTCAACCTTGTCCAAAGCAGATATCTAATGCCTTGTCTCTCCAGCCACTACCTCTCATCCAACCCTGAAATGAGAACTGTCCTGCCCACTATCCTTTCCACCCCTCCTACAGTGGTATTCCACTTCCCACTGAAAACACACAGTGTCCTCATTCATCTGTACACAACCCCAACTCTGAACCACTTGCCTCATATCCCTGTCCCATACGTACTCCAACCATCACCTACTCTACTCACAAAGATCACCTATCCCATCAAAGGCAGGGCTACCGGTGAAACCACTCATGTGGCCTACAAGGTACGTTGCAACCAATGTGCTGGATTCTACATGAGCATTACAAACAGCAAGCTGTCTGTCAGAATGAATGGTCACTGACAAACAATGGCCAAGTAACAGCTGGACCACCTCATTGCTGAGCATGCTGCCCATCACAATGTTCTTCATTTCAGTGACTATTTCAGAGCATGTGCCATTTGGATTCTTCCCCCAACACCAGCTGTGCAGTGTTGAACTCATCCTCGAATATATACTGTGTTCCAGTGTACCTCCTGACCTCAAGCTTTGTTAGTCATTGTCCTTACCATCTATCCCCTTTCCTGTTCCCACATTCACCCTCTGTTGCATTAATGCATCCTCAGTATTTCTACTTATCTCGTTTTCATATAACACCTGCCCTTGCCACACTGCTCTCTGTCTAACCTCTCGGCCGCACATAGCTGCCCTACCCTCTCCCTACATCATCCCTGTGCACTTGAACAAGCAGCACATTACCATCCGCCACCCCTACCTTGCCATCCTTCCCCTTCCACACAACAGCCTCCTCTTTAACCCCACCACCCAGTTGCCTCTTCCATCATGCGCGCTGGTGCTCACCATCTGGCTTCAGCTGCCACAAACTATGGTCATGTGTGAGTGAGTTACATTTGCAATAGTGTATGTATGTTGTCTGCTTCTGACAAAGGCCTTGTTGGCCAAAAGCTCATTTCCTGACAGTCTTTTTGTTGTGCCTATCTGCAACTCAGTATCTCCATTATACAGTATCAACTATCCTTTTTGTAATATTGTTACATTCCATCCTAGATTTTCCATAGTTTGATTTTCCTGATGGCTTTCCTTCCATCCCATAATCAAGTGCTGTTTCCCTTTGTTACTATTTTCAAATTCACTACCACACCCAGTGTCATCCTTCTTTCTCTTCTTTCCTGTTTTTCTCTTGTCGCCTTACAAGCTGTACTGCATGCCCTACTTATGGACCACACTGTATCAACCATCTCAGTCACACTCAACAGACGGCTAGAAGCCCACACTGATTGTTTAAGCAGCATCTCAAGTTACACATCACTCCCATCAATATCATTAATCCTTTACTTCAAACCGATCACTCTTCCTACATAACTCTTGTGGATTTTCACCTGTTATTTTCCGTACACTCAAACTTGTGTTTCATCCTACCAGCACTTCACCACCCTTACTCCTCCTCTCTATTCCAGTTCGCACCTGCTAACTTCACCTAATCTAGTCACGTCTGCCATCCTCCTTCTTCCCACTTATCCACCCACAAACCTGCAACCTGCTTACATTCATTTTATTTTCTTGTCTTTGATGTCATTATATATTCACACCTATTTCAGTTGGTTTTCACCTTTTACTATTGGGCTGCTCCCTAAGATTTCATATTTTTCCCCATTACTTCACCTGTTTCATACCTTATGTGATTTCTGCCACATGTTTGGGTGCATTTTTGTGGATATTTTTGAATGTAATTCTATGTTATTTTATCCACCATGTGAATCCTTGCTCATTTTATAAGCATCAATACGGAAAAGTTTCCTACTTTAGTCTACCACTATGCATCAGCTCTACAACCACCTCAAAATCCCAGCCCATATTAAACCCACCAACCACCAGAATACCTCCACCTTGACAGCTACTACCCATTCCATAACATGAAGTCCCACCCACACAGCCTGGTCACCACTGGCCATTGCTTCTGTACTGATGAGCAAGCCATCTCAAAATATACAAAAGATCTCACTGAGACGTGCAAATACTGTAGTTACTCCTCCCCCCCTCCCCCCAAACCTGTATGAAAACAGATCTCCCAAGCCTTATCTTTCCAGTCACCCACTACACATCCCAGAGTCCCACAATCTGGCCAGAGAGAGCTT
Source organism: Schistocerca gregaria (assembly GCF_023897955.1). Classification (NCBI taxonomy): domain Eukaryota; kingdom Metazoa; phylum Arthropoda; class Insecta; order Orthoptera; family Acrididae; genus Schistocerca; species Schistocerca gregaria. The sequence goes on from NC_064926.1 coordinate 276,596,282, forward strand.
TACCCTCAACCTTCAATACCACCCAGGACTGGAGCAACAGAATTACATTCTCTGCCTGGGATCCAATTACCTCTCACCAAACCCTGAAATGTCTTACTCACTATTATTCCCACCCCTCTCATATTCCACTGCCCATTGACCTTACAAAATATTCTCCTCCATCCCTATACAAATCTGCTTCCAACCCCTTCCTTGTGGCTCATATTGCTGTAATAGACCTACGAGGAGGAATCCAAAATTTTCAGGACTGGTGCTGCTATCTGGAAAGTAGGAGTAGTAGATCTTGGCACAGCTAGGTGGCGAAAGCTGCATATCTGGTGGGTCAGTGTGCGGAGTTGCATTCAGCTGGGAGGAAGCGTTGCGAGTCCACAGTGATTTCCATAATACTCTGTGTTTAGTGTCAGCCGATCAGACGGCACAGCTTGCTCATGTGTTCACGGACCATCTGATGATCCAACTTTCTTGTCAATGGTTATCACTGGCGATGAGAGCTGGATTTATGGTTATGACCCAGAGACAATTGTCCCAGTGGAAGAACACGGGCTCTCCAAGACCCAAAAAAGCGAGACAGGTGAAGAGCAAAATGAAGAATGAAGAGCATGATCATTGTTTTCTTTGATACCAAGGCAATTGTGCACAAAGAATTTGTCCCATCCAACCAAACAGTGAATTCTGCATACTACTGTGACATTTTGTGATGGCTCTGTGAAAATGTATGGCGACGATTGCCAGAACTTTGGCATCAAGGGAAAACTGGCTGCTGCATCACAACAACATGCCCTGTCACGCGTCCTTGCTCACCAGGACCATTTTGGCAATAAACAACATGGCAGTTGTACCCCACTCACTCTACTTGCCAGATTTGGCACCTTGCGACTTTTGCACTATTCCCAAAACTGAAACTCAAGTTGAATGGGCACTAGTATGACACTCTAGAGAGGATTCAAGGAGCATCACTGACGGTGATAAACACCCTCAAAGAACAGGACTTCCAGAAAATGTTTGACCAGTGGCAGAAGTGGTGGGACTGGTGAGTACGTGTGGATGAGAACTACTTCAAGAGTGATGGTGACCTTTAGTCCAAAGGTAAGGTTTTCAACAGATGGCTGCACCAGTCCTGAAAATTTTGGATAGCACCTCATACATGCAGAAACATGTATTCTACACTGTATTCTATGTAGCATGACAACCAACAAGCTGTTTGTCTGCCTGAATGGCCACTGACAAGCTGTGACCAGGAAACAGCTGTCTCATCACGTTGCCTAGCATGCTGCCCAATGTGATATTCTTCATTTCAATGAATGCTTCACAGTCTGTGCCATCTGGGTCCTTCCTACCAATACTAGCCTTTCTGAACTGTGCAATTGGGAACCCTCCCTGCAATATATACTACGTTCTCATAACCCTCACAGCCTCAACCTTCAGTAATCATCCTTACCCATTTAGGTCCTTCCCTGTTCCTATTCCAGCACTACACAGCTTTTTATTCCAACAAAATGCTCTCCGTCTTTTGTCTTCTCTCCTTTTCCCCTACCCCCACTCTCAGCCATTTCCCTTTCCATCTAACTTCTCGGTTGCACCTAGGCTTACCCTCTCTCCACCTCGTAACTATATGCTTCCAAAAGCAGCACTTTACTAAACCCCACACATACCCTTCTACCCCTCCCCCTCCCCACAACAGCCTCCTCCTTACCCCCACCATCCAGATGCCTTTCCCATTGAGCACTGTTGCTCACAGCCTGGCTTCAGATGCCAGAGGCTATGGTAATCTGTATGTGAGTTGCATTTGCATGAGTGTGTGTGTGTGTGTGTTTATTTTTGTATTTTTGACAAAGGCCTAGCTGGCCAAAAGCTTGTTTGTCAACAGTCTTTTTGTGGTGCCTGTCTGTGACAGCTATCCTCTTCATGGTGTTGTGACATTCCATCCTACACTTACCATAGTTTGATTTTCCTGATCGCTTTTCTCTCATTCCATAAACAAATGCTGTTTTTCTTTGTTACTATTTTGTAACGCATTATGAATAGGTATGTGGGAATGGAAATGGATTAATAATTACTTGAACAATTGGAAAAATTGACTGGAAAGTACAGTTGACAAAATTTAAATGTAATTTATGAATCTGTGCACAATCTTGGATGAACATTAACTGATACCAGTATCAATGGACCTTGAATATCATTACATTCAAAGTCAATAAACATAATTTGCTTTACATAATGCTGCTTCCAGTAGTGTGTAGTACTGAATGATCACTGCACCCATTGAAACTGTCAATCTGTCTATAAGTTCTTAAACACACAAAGCACAATAGTTTGAGTATAAGTAAACAAAGTTCAATAGATGACTGTCGAGTCTGAGTCATTACCTTCACATTAATTCCATTGTTTTTAGTCTTGAGTGTAACAATGTCAATGGAGGAATGCTCTTCCAGATATGGTGTTCATTATTCTTGTCTGCACTGAATCTCTTGATGCAGGCTCTTGAAATGATGAACAGATGGGAGTGGAACTTACACTCCTGGAAATGGAAAAAAGAACACATTGACACCGGTGTGTCAGACCCACCATACTTGCTCTGGACACTGCGAGAGGGCTGTACAAGCAATGATCACACGCACGGCACAGCGGACACACCAGGAACCGCGGTGTTGGCCGTCGAATGGCGCTAGCTGCTCAGCATTTGTGCACCGTCGCCGTCAGTGTCAGCCAGTTTGCCGTGGCATACGGAGCTCCATCGCAGTCTTTAACACTGGTAGCATGCCGCGTCAGCGTGGACGTGAACCGTATGTGCAATTGACGGACTTTGAGCGAGGGCGTATAGTGGGCATGCGGGAGGCCGGGTGGACGTACCGCCGAATTGCTCAACACGTGGGGCGTGAGGTCTCCACAGTATATCAATGTTGTCACCAGTGGTCGGCGGAAGGTGCACGTGCCCGTCGACCTGGGACCGGACCGCAGCGACGCACGGATGCACGCCAAGACCGTAGGATCCTACACAGTGCCGTAGAGGACCGCACCACCACTTCCCAGCAAATTAGGGACACTGTTGCTCCTGGGGTATCGGCGAGGACCATTCGCAACCATCTCCATGAAGCTGGGCTACGGTCCCGCACACCGTTAGGCCGTCTTCCGCTCATGCCCCAACATCGTGCAGCCCGCCTCCAGTGGTGTCGCGACAGGCGTGAATGGAGGGACGAATGGAGACGTGTCGTCTTCAGCGATGAGAGTCGCTTCTGCCTTGGTGCCAATGATGGTCGTATGCGTGTTTGGCGCCATGCAGGTGAGCGCCACAATCAGGACTGCATATGACCGAGGCACACAGGGCCAACACCCGGCATCATGGTGTGGGGAGCGATCTCCTACACTGGACATACACCTCTGGTGATCGTCGAGGGGACACTGAATAGTGCACGGTACATCCAAACCATCATCGAACCCATCGTTCTACCATTCCTAGACCAGCAAGGGAACTTGCTGTTCCAACAGGACAATGCACGTCCGCATGTATCCCGTGCCACCCAATGTGCTCTAGAAGGTGTAAGTCAACTACCCTGGCCAGCAAGATTCCCGGATCTGTCCCCCATTGAGCATGTTTGGGACTGGATGAAGTGTCGTCTCACACGGTCAGCACGTCCAGCACGAACGCTGGTCCAACTGAGGCGCCAGGTGGAAATGACATGGCAAGCCGTTCCACAGGACTACATCCAGTATCTCTACGATTGTCTCCATGGGAGAATAGCAGCCTGCATTGCTGCGAAAGGTGGATATACACTGTACTAGTGCCGACATTGTGCATGCTCTGTTGCCTGTGTCTATGTGCCTGTGGTACTGTCAGTGTGATCATGTGATGTATCTGAGCCCAGGAATGTGTCAATAAAGTTTCCCCTTCCTGGGACAATGAATTCACGGTGTTCTTATTTCAATTTCCAGGAGTGTATTACTGTGCAAATAAATATTCCTTTTCAAATAACTTTTTATAATACTATTAATGAACAATTACAATACACATTTTTAACAATGCTGGTATGATGGATTACAGCATACGTCTGTATGCTACCACTTCCAAAAACAAAGGGTTGAAGATATGTGTATAAATAAATTGTAGAGCATATTTTTACTTAGTTTCCATACAGATATTTAATTATGTATCAAAACATTATCCTCGCCACAAAAGGCTAGTTAATTTACTTTTGGCAATATTGTTGGTTTATAACTCATTCAGTTTACATCTAGCTTATATATAAGGAAAGAAAAATAATGATTCAATACAATTACCACACTTCTTCTTTCTCTTCTTAACTGCATTTCTCTTATCCCCTTACAAACTGTACTGCATGCTCTACTTATGGGCCACACTGTATCAACCATCTCAGTCATGCACATTGAATGGCTAGAAGACCACTCTGGCTGCTGGATCAGCATCTCAAGTTCCACATCATTCCCATCAATTGATCACTCTTCCTGCATAACACTCATTTATTTCCCATAAATTTCCTATGCCACACAAGCTACAACTGCATCCAATCAATGTGTCTTCACCATGCACTCCTTCTACTCTCTGTTCCAGATTGCCAACTAGTCACATCTTCCATCAACTTTCTCCACACTTATACACCCACAGACCTCCACCCCACTTTAGAATCTTGTTGATATTATTATTATTATTATTATTATTATTTCATTTCTCACTGAATCTTCACACCAATTTCAGTTGTTTTTGCCCTCCAGTACTCCCTCAGATTCCATCTTGTTTCCACTGACTTTGTATGCTTCATTCTTTTTGTGATTTTTCCCACATGTTTAGAAGTATTTTTGTGAGTTTTTAGAATGTAACTCTAACTTATATACGTATTTTCATTCATTTTTATCCACACCATGGATCCTTGCTCCTTCCATAAACATCAATACAGAATCCAGTCCCACAAACTGTTCCTGTATTATTGTTTGTCTCATGTAATCCCTCCAAATTGCCTTATAATCAAATTACCCATCTCTGCCTGCAACCCTCCTTTCCACAATGACCTCCATCTTTTTAGATTTTTCCAGTCCTGAACCTTCACCAACACAGTCCTAAAAAGCATATCAGTCAGGCCCAAACCTCATTGCAATACCTTCTTTCCTTCAGAAAAATTCAAACAGTTTCCTCAAACCCATAGCATAAACTGAAACTCTTGATCTTCAGGACAACATGCACAATGCCACCGCAAAAAACCCTCCACCATATATATATATATATATATATATATATATATATATATATATATATATATATATATATATATATATATATATATATATATATATATATTAAAAATAAAGATTCCAAGACTTACCAAGCGGGAAAGCGCCGGCAGACAGGCACATGAACAAAACACACAAACACACACACAGAATTATATATATATATATATATTAAAATCAAAGATTCCAAGACTTACCAAGCGGGAAAGCGCCGGCAGACAGGCACATGAACAAAACACACAAACACACACACAGAGAGCTTTCGCAACTGGCAGTTGCTTCGTCAGGAAAGAGGGAAGGAGAGGGAAAAATGAAAGGATGTGGGTTTTAAGGGAGAGGGTAAGGAGTCATTCCAATCCCGGGAGCGGAAAGACTTCCCTTAGGGGAAAAAAAGGACAGGTGTACACTCGCGCACACACACACACACATATCCATCCGCACATACACAGACACAAGCAGACATCACACATATATAACAAAGATGATGTGACTTACCAAACGAAAGTGTTGGCAGGTTGATAGATACACAAACATACACACAAAATTCAAGCTTTCGCAACCAACGGTTGCTTCATCAGGAAAGAGGGAAGCAGAGGGAAAGACGAAAAGATGTGGGTTTTAAGGGAGAGGGTAAGGAATCATTCCAATCTCGGAAGCGGAAAGACTTCCACACACACATATCCATCCGCACATACACAGTCACAAGCAGACATTTGTAAATGCAAAGAGTTTGGGCAGAGATGTCAGTCGAGGCGGAAGTACAGAGGCAAAGATGTTGTTGAAAGACAGGTGAGGTATGAGCGGCGGCAACTTCAAATTAGCGGAGGCTGAGGCCTGACGGAAAATGAGCAGAGAGGATATACTGGAGGGCAAGTTCTCATCTCTGGAGCTCTGACAGGTTGGTGTTAGTGGGAAGTATCCAGATAACCTGGACAGTGTAACACTGTGCCAAGATGTGCTGGCCGTGCACCAAGGCATGTTTAGCTACAGGGTGATCCTCATTACCAACAAACACTGTCTGCCTGTGTCCATTCATGTGAATGGACAGTTTGTTGCTGGTCATTCCCACATAGAAAGCTTCACTGTGTAGGCAGGTCAGTTGGTAAATCACGTGGGTGCTTTCACACGTGTCTTTGCCTTTGATCGTGTACACCACCATTACCTACATTCTACAGTATTCACAGAATTCCAAAGAGTTTACAAGGCAAAAGAGTTTACAAAGCAAAAGAGCTTACAAACCTGCTTGACGAGTAAGAATCTTTGCTAAAATATATCATTATTTTATAAATTAATCAAGAAATAAATTTAATAATTCGCATTAAATTGTGCAATTAGTAATATGAATTTTAAGTATGCCAGGAATTTTGTAATATTAATTATTTTTAAAAGTACAGTAATTTTAACTGTACATACAAAGCTTAAAAAATTTCTTTTATACATTTTAGCCTGAAATTTAATACATTATGTACAAAATCATATGAATTCTTTTAGTGAAACAACTGAGACAATTTTAACCTATGCAAGAATTGACAGTATGTATGCTATCGGTTATTTCTATATGTATCTAAAGGTAATGTTAGAGAAGGGTGACTCATTATAATACCCCCCTCACAAAATTTGGAAACAGTATGTTTACAATATCTTGTGACAGACTATAAGATTTGCCAAATGGTGTACACAATGATGCCCAGGATAGCAGATGGATGTATAGAAGTACCTGATAGATAACATATTACAGAGAACATAAGAAAAATGTTTAGTATAAAAGTCATAATCTATACATACCGTGTGATCAAAAAGTCAGTATAACTTTGAAAACTGAATAAATCACAGAATAATGTAGATAGAGAGGTACAAATGGACACACATATATGGAATGACATGGGGTTTTACCAGAACCAAAAAATACAAAAGTTTACAAAATGTCTGACAGATGGCACTTCAACTGATCAGAATAGCAATAATTAGCATAACAAAGCAACACAAAGCAGAGATGATGTTCTTTACAGGAAATGCTCAATATGTCCACCATCATTCCTCAACAATAGCTGTAGTCGAGGAATAATGTTGTGAACGGCACTGTAAAGCATGTCCGGAGTTATGGTGAGGCATTGGCGTCGGATGTTGTCTTTCAGCATCCCTAGAGATGTCGGTTGATCACAATACACTTGCGACTTCAGGTAACACCTAAGCCAATAATCTCACAGACTGAGGTCTGGGGACCTGGGAGGCCAAGCATGATGAAAGTGGCAGCTGAGCACACAATCACACAATCATCACCAAACGACATGTGCAAGACATCTTTCGCGTGTCTAGTTTTTTTTTTTTTTTTTTTTTTTTTTTTTTTTTTGTTCTAATAAAACCCCAAGTCATTCCAAGCATGTGTGTCAATTTTTGCCTCTCTATCTACATTATTCTGTGGTTTATTAAGTTTTCAAATTTATACTGACTTTTTGATCACCCGGTATATCAGGATATGGTATTCAGATTTTCAGATCTGTGGAACATACTGTCACAAGACAAATAATAAAAGGTCAAAACTACAACATTACACCACTAAACTGTAGACATAATTACAGAAACAACGTAAATTACTAGAATTTATAAATTTTAAGTGAAGATCTATAAAATCAAACCTTCAAAATCTTCAGAAGAGAAGAGAAAAACTTTCAGAACCTAAGTGGTTTATTAAGTTTTCAAATTTATACTGACTTTTTGATCACCCTATATATCAGGATATGGTATTCAGATTTTCAGATCTGTGGAACATACTGTCACAAGACAAATAATAAAAGGTCAAAACTACAACATTACACCACTAAACTATAGAAATAATTACAGAAACAACATAAATTACTAGAATTTATAAATTTTAAGTGAAGATCTATAAAATCAAACCTTCAAAATCTTCAGAAGAGAAGAGAAAAACTTTCAGAGCCTAAGTGCATGACGAGTGAGCAGACCGAAAAAGCCACATTGATGGATACAGATCAGCAAAAGTATACCCAGTCATGCGTAGGAATCAATCAGCCACATAAATCAAAGTATTCAAGGATAGTCGACTCATCAGAGAATAAAATAATGGAAAAATATTAGGGCCTGAGTTTACAATGTGTAGACCAACCCATGAATCCAAACCATACAGGGTATAAACCAGCAATAAATGTTTCAACACAACAAAATGAATAAAGTTCATAATCATTTCAGTAAGTTCAATCATATGCAAAGAGTAATTGTGAGAAGCATTTATCTTCAATCAAGCTTATACATTCTCCTTAAATACACACATTTACAGTCGCGATGACCAGGGGTACCCAAAACAGAGCTAAGCATGAGTCTGTCCACAACTCAAGATCCAATCAGATACAATATTGCAATACTCGGGATTGATTCAAGTAAACATAGTCATAAATAACTTTGAATGATGAGGTAATCAAGTAACCTAAGCACCAAAATCAGAGTACAAAAACAGATATGTATACATCTTGTTCTATTGTCCATACAACTAAGCTTCATACATAAAGACCTAGAAGATTCACTTACAAATGATAAAAAAAAACCCTACTGGTTTGAAGTTACATAAGGTATTGGACAGTTAATCCCCCAACATACATTTATGCTGAATAACACCGTCTTTAGCTGTCTTGCCTAACAATTCAAAAATATCAGTCACAACACACATCCCAATTAACAGATGCTCTAGTACATTACCCAGCACCCATAATCTCTTGCAAGTTGACTGGTCCAGCAGGGTACAGATGTATAAGTAACTTTCTCTCTTGCATTCACATCAAATACTGAAAAATTGTTTTATGTGCTAAATATGATATTCAATACCTTCTTCACATTACACAAGATATGTTATCCTTAGTGAATTTTCAAACTCAGTTTTATGGAATTTATGTCAGTTGAAACTAAAAAGTGTTCACATTTGAAACATTAATATTTGGAGTCACATGCAAGAAAAAAGAAATGAATTCACAAGGTGATACACACAAATATACTAAGATACTATTTATAACTTTTGCAGTACAAATTATGAATATTGTCCCATTTCAAAATTGTAAAAAAATCTATTCATTTAGTCTCATGGCACATATATCTCATGCTATAGAATATCTCTACTACAGAACAAAACTGTACAGTGATCACAGTATTCTTAACTCAGTTGATAGATAAGACATAACTTTAAAACTAAAATTTCTTACATATTATGGGCAAACAAAATACAATTACATAGTCCTCTTTATAAATCTACAGATATAGAGAATATTTTCTTGTAGAATAGGTGTCATTATGCATCCATGTTCATATATCTTGTCCTCTATGCTAAATGTTAACAGTGCTTGACATTTCACATACTTGCTTTTCTTATCAGCGGCTCCTCTTATCTTGACAAATGCAATAGAAATTTCCACAAAATTCTTAGTATATTGGATCTCGTCCCTAAATTGTTCAGATATGCCACAAATTGGGCTCTCTGTATCAATCTAACAGTTCCCTTTCCACTGATCAATCTTAATCTTAATGTAAGGACATCTCTCTTATTAGACACTTCATGCAAAAGATCACTTTCAGTTTAATCAAATCGCTACGTCTTAACTGTTTTTGTAGGGTTTGTAAAAACTTTACTGGTACTATTGCATTACTTTGATTACACATGTTGTCAGGTAAAGGTTGAACAAACTGTAAAGGCTCCACAGCACAACTAACATTACTTATTACAGAAGAAACACAAAATACATTTCTGTCAAAATTACACTTTCTGCTTAGGCCTTCTTTCACTTCAATCCACCAATTTGGATACAAATTTTGACTAACCACAGCTAAATTATTCCAGAATGCACTTTTGTCTACGTTATCATCAATTTGGTCCCAAACAACTTTCCAAAAATTTCACATTTATTCTCTAGGCTTACAGCTAACTCACCTTTAGTGTTTGTATCATTACTTTGCATGATATTAATGAAAAACTGCTTTGACTGGACTGGTATTCCACGACACTCATGCACATCATCACTTACATTACCTTTCTTCACAAATAACACTGAAACTTTATTATTCTTAAACTCCATAAATACCTGATACTTGTCGTCATCATCATCATCACATTGTTCCAGAATTACTTTAACAATAACATTATTAACACCACTATTCTCATCTCCTTCAAAGTCACAAATCTCACCTACATTCATTTGCATTAAGCTACCAGTCTCATACTTATCATCCTCAGTCATTTCACAGCTTTCATTCATATCTACATAAAAAATACCACCTAATTCAGATCCAATACAGTCATCAACTGTTTTAAATATATCAATAGCACTGTTTTCTGACCAAGAGAGGAAATCAGTAGTACATACTACATCAAAATGCAGGGGTAATGCAGGAGTTGGTTTAATAATAAATTAAAAAAATAGGAATGTGGGAAAGCTATTACAAACAGCATAGCGAATGCATTGTTTTGGCCAAGATAGACACGAAACACATGCCTATGACAGTAGTACAAGTCTATACACCAACTAGCTCTGCAGATGATGAAGAAATGTATGATGAGATAAAATAAATTATTCAGATAGTGAAGGGAGAAGAAAATTTAATGGTCATGGGTGAATGGAATTCGATAGTAGGAAAAGGAAGAGAAGGAAACATAGTAGATGAATATGGATTGGGAGTAAGAAATGAAAGAGGAAGCTGCCTCGTCGAATTTATAGAGAGCACAAAAGAAGGTTGTATACATAGAAGAAGCCTGGAGATACTGACAGGTTTCAGATAGATTATATAATGGTAATACAGAGATTTAGGAACCAGGTTATAAATTGTAAGTCATTTCAAGGAGCAGATGTGGACTCTGACCATAATCTATTGGTTATGAACTGTAGATTAAAACTGAAAAAACTGCAAAAAGGTGGGAATTTAAGGAGATGGGACCTCAATAAACTGAATAAACCAGAGGTTGTACAGGGTTTCATGGAGAGCATAAGGGAACAATTGAAAAGAATGGGGGAAAGAAATACAGCCAAAGAAGAATGGGTAGCTTTGAGGGAAGAAGTAGTGAAGGCAGCAGAGGATCAAGTAGATAAAAAGATGAGGGCTAGTAGAAATCCTTGGGTGACAGAAGAAATATTTAATTTAATTGACGAAAGGAGAAAATATAAAAATGCAATAAATGAAGCAGGCAAAAAGGAATACAAATGTCTCAAAAATAAGATCGACAGGAAGGGCAAAATGGCTCAGCAGGCATGGCTAGAGGACAAATGTAAGGATGTAGAGGCATATATCACTAGGCGTAAGATAGATACTGCCTACAGGAAAATTAAAGAGACCTTTGGAGATAAGAGAACCACTTGTATGAATATCAAGAGCTCAGATGGAAACCCAGTTCTAAGCAAAGAAGGGAAAGCAGAAAGGTGGAAGGAGTATATAGAGGGTCTATGCAAGGGCGATGTATTTGAGGGCAATGTTATAAAAATGGAAAATGATGTAGATGAAGATGAAATGGAAGATATGATACTGCGTGAAGAGTTTGATAGAGCAGTGAAAGACATAAGTCGAAACAAGGCCCCGGGAGTAGACAACATTCCACTAGAACTACTGACAGCCTTGGGAGAGCCAGTCCTGACAAAACTCTACCATCTGGTGAGCAAGATGTATGAGACAGGCAAAATTCGCTCAGACTTCAAGAAGAATATAATAATTCCAATCCCAAAGAAAGCAGGTGTTGACAGATGTGAAAATTACCGAACTATCAGTTTAATAAGTCACAGCTGCAAAATACTAATGTGAATTCCTTACAGATGAATGGAAAAACTAGTAGAAGCTGACCTCAGGGAAGATCGGTTTGGTTTATTTTAGAAGCTAGATTAAGAAAAGGCAAACCTACATTTCTAGCAGTTGTAGACTTAGAGAAACCTTTTGACAATGTTGACTAAAATACTCTCTTTCAAATTCTGAAGGTGGCAGGGGTAAAATACAAGGAGCGAAAGGCTATTTACAATTTGTACAGAAACCAGGTGGCAGTTATAAAGAGTTGAGGGACATGAAAGGGATGCAGTGGTTGGGAAGGGAGTGAGACAGGGATATTGCTTATCCCTGATGTTGTTCAATCTGTATATTGAGCAAGCAGTAAAGGAAACAAAAGAAAAATTCGGAGTAGGTATTAAAATCCATGGAGAAGAAATAAAAACTTTGAGGTTTGCCAATGGCATTGTAATTATGTCAGAGACAGCAAAGCACTTGAAAGAGCAATTGATCAGAATGGATAGTGTCTTGAAAGGAGGGTATAAGATGAACATCAACAAAAGTAAAACGAGGATAATGGAATGTAGTTGAATTAAGTCAGGTGACGCTGAGGGAATTAGATTAAGAAATGAGACACTAAAGTAGTAAAGGAGTTTTGCTATTTGAGGAGAAAAATAACTGATGCTGGTTGAAGTAGAGAAGATATAAAATGTAGACTGGCAATGGCAAGGAAAGTGTTTTTTGAAGAAGAGAAATTTGTTAATATTGAGTATTGATTTAAGTGTTAGGAAGTCGTTTCTGAAAGTATTTTTATGGAGTGTAGTGATGTATGGAAGTGAAAGAAGAGAATAGAAGCTTTTGAAATGTGGTGCTACAGAAGAATGCTGAAGATTAGATGGGTAGATCACATAACTAATGAGGAGGTATTGAATAGAATTGGGGAGAAGAGGAGTTTGTGGCACAACTTGACTAGAAGAAGGGATCGGTTAGTAGAACATGTTCTGAGGCATCAAGGGATCACCAATTTAACATTTGAGGGCAGCGTAGTAAAAATCGTAGAGGGAGACCAAGAGATGAATACACTAAGCAGATTCAGAAGGATGTAGGCTGCAGTACATACTGGGAGATGGAGAAGCTTGCACAGTATAGAGTAGCATGGAGAGCTGCATCAACCAGTCTCAGGACTGAAGACCACAACAACAACATCAAAATTCTCATTACTCTGACATTCTGGTTTGTGCTTAGTACCTGCATCACTATAATTGAACACAGTATTCCAAATTTTTTTATCAAAACATAAATGAGAAATTTGATGTTCCTTCTTTACAACTTCAGATACCTGCACCACATTATTAATATTGTTAATATTGTCTAAATGTAAGTGCAATTTGGGGGTTCTGTACTTGTATTTCCTTGCCCCATAACTGTGATCCTTCATTGAGGTGGACCGCTGTTTGCTGAAATGTTGCCTGTTTTTCTTATTATGTTGCCCATGGTTATCCCCATTATTCCTGTTCTGCTGGTGCTCAAAATTTCTGCCTCTATTACCATTCTGACCCTGATTGAAGTTACCACTATCTCTGTTTCTCTAGTTGTTACCGTTTTGATCTCTATCATTTCGGTTACTATGGTACATGTTTCTTTCTACTGCCTTATCCAACCTGTCTACATATCATAAAAAATGTTCTAGACAATTGTCAGGTACATGTACTAAATCCCACTGCAGCCTTTCTGCTAATTGCCTTTTTAGCGCATTGATTAATGTCATTTCATCAAATGGCCTGTTAAGGTGTGCTAATTTCTTAAGTTGATTCTTACAAAATTCTTTCAGTGTTCCATCACTACTCCTATAATTTGGACCATTCAGAAATTCAGTTTTGATTCTCCCTTGTTCAGCTTCTGACCAAAATTTATTAAAAAAACTTTTTTCGTAATTTTGGTATGTTTACCACTGACTTACATTTAGATTTACCCAAGACAGATCTCTTAACAAATTTAATTTTTTGATCATCATTCGTGCCTATGTCTACAGTGGTTAGAAAATTCACTGGATGTAAATTGCCTGATGGATAACTTTTGACTGGATTGTTGGACCAAGTTGAATACAGATTGTTGTGACTACAGCTTTACTGGCCGACTAAAATTTTTTAGTCTAGAACATTTACATTAGTTAGCATAGTATTTTCAAGATTTACAATTTTTTGATCTAAACTACTAAAGTTCTGTTCCGTTTTTTCTGCTATGGCTTTCTGTTCAGCTCTGACATCATCAACATTCTTCGCTTGTTGTGTCGATTAGGTCATAAACTCACTTTCCACAGATTAGGTCATAAACTCCTTTTCCAGAACAGTAAATTTATTTTCTAATACATCAACTTTTTCATTCACACTTTTTAATTCCTCTGGCAACCCATCTTTTAGTTCTGAAACCTGATTACTAAGTTTGTCTATTTGGTATTTTACCCTGTCCATATTATCATTGTTTCAGTTCATATTTCTGTTAACTCATCAGTAACTGCACTCAATTTTGCCAGAATCAACTGCATAACATCAGTTTTAATTGTTGCTTTGCTTCTACACTTTCACTTGGTTTAAACTTGTCTTGACTAGGTCCTGTAGCTTTCACATCTAAGTCACTACCCTCGTCTCTATTCATTTTCCTAGCAAAGACATGAGTCCACCAAAAATATTAATTTGACATATAGTTTATACTTATCTTTTCTGATGTCCTGAATCTCAGTTGTCAAGTCCTCTTTCAATTCATCAGGTCCACCATTTTTGATATCATATGAAATTCTCATCACTGTTGATTCAACTTTGTTGGGAAGTCCTCAGGTCTTCTTTCTTTGAGTGACTGGAGTTTCTGTGGTGAGTTTGAAAAGTTCTCAGAATCATCAAAACAGATCAGTACTAGTGCAATGAGTTATTCACTTGCCTGTAAACACGTGCCATGTCAGTGCACTTGGAAGAAGGCTATGGTGGTGACATGGCTCTGTTGTTCCCTCGTAGTTATTTGCGAAGATGGAAAAAATTGAGATTCGAGTAGTGATTAAGTACTTCATAAAGAAAGGTATAAAAGCAAAGGACATTCGTGCTTATTCCAGAATACACTGGGTGACTCTGCTCCTTCATATTCAACCACTGCCAAGTGGACAAATGAATTTAAATTTGGTTGGGAGAGCTTAGATGATGATCCATGCCGTGGTTGGCCAAGATGTGTCACTACTCCAGAAATCACTGCAAAAGTTCACAAAATAGATATGGAGGATCGCAGGTTGAAAGTGCATGGAATTGCTCATGCTTGCCAGATGTCATCTGAAAGGGTATATCACATTTTTACTGAAGAATTAGAAATGAAAAAAATATCTGCAAGGTGGGTGCTGTGATTCTTAACACTGGATCAAAAAAGCAAAGCTTAAACAAAACTGGCTCTAAATATTATGAACTATGGTACTTACACATTGTGTTGTATGTGGCATCAGGACATTACCAATTTGCAAAGAGATAATGATTTCAGCATCATAATACATAGAAACAGAGACAAAATAATGTGAATACAGTAGTTATATCAGAGGTGAATTGATAGTAATTGTCTGAGTAGCATAATTATATTCCATAACAGAGTAGTACATCAATCCACCAATAGACAGTACATAAGCAGGATCGAGTCTCCAGAAATTCTTGCCATAGCAGTTTACACAGTCTAATCAATTTATGCCACAGTTTTATTAAAAAACCTAAAAAAGTAGGTGAGAGAATTGTTGCAGTAAGTACCCATAATAATAATAATAAAAATAAAGCAATTTTATATTAATAATAAAAAACTATATATAATCTAGTCCTGTGGCACTAAGATTTATGTAATACTGTCTCTGGCAGATGGGAAGCTTATAACACCCCTCTCTTGCTTCAGCAATAAGAAATTTGTGTTTACAGTTCACACTGACATTGCATAAAAACATTGACTGCTTAGCAGACAATGTGCATTCAAGTGCAAGAAAGGTGAATTCAAATAATTGTACAACAGAAGTTCATTTAAGTTTCTAAGATGGTGTCAGTGCCTAGTGGCATTGAAACATTGCACAATTTCATGTTTGAGTTCCAATGTATTAAACAGGATGACTTGGAATTAGCAATTATTCTGTTACAAAATGTCATTTATTTATCATTCCACACAAAATTTCAAATATAGTTTCACATGTCCATGTGAAAATCTCAACAGATAAAACACATCTATCTGCCACACATACTGCAAAGAGCTTTATAGTTGTTAACTTCAGCCCTGTCGAAAGCAGTCTGACACAGCACCTGCGAACAATAATATATGATAATCTGTTTTCTATCAAAGCTTCTAGAACTTTTGATGAGTCAAAAGTATGTCACTATGATTTCCATTTTTAGATTATTCTTCAAAATTAGTTTATTGAACATTTATTGAGGACATGTATTTATGTGAAGATTTTTAGTAATATCAGATGAAACAAAGGTTAAAACATTTGCAAATATTAAAATTGGAAACTTCCTGCTTTGTTACAATGTCAATTACATAGTGACATAAGAAATATAAAAATATAAATTGTGACATAAGTTTTACTTGCAGTTGAAATAGCCTGTTAAAATTCTGATAAATAATGTACTTTTCTTTAAAGAAGATTTCCTGTTGACTATTTGTAAAATTCCTTCAAAGCACACCTTTGCATAAAGTGAACATATTGATGCATAAACAAAAATACATTTTCAGCAAAATTCATGCTCAAGAATTAGAAATGTTCATAAATATCAAGAATTATGGAGTATGTGCTTTATAAATGAAAACAAGACCAAATTTGTTCAGAATTCAAGTATCACATGCTTTACTAGTTGCAAAAGAAGTTCCATCAGATCCTGTTTGATTACAAAATTTTGATGAACGTAAGCTTCTCACTAAATGTTCATTGCCGCTGGGAAAGTAACCAACCAGAGCGGTTTCTGGAACTGTAACTGCTTCAATATACACATCTTTCGCTCACATAACTGCTAATAATAACACATAAAATAACAATAATACTCTTGTTATACACAGATTCTTAAATCTATGACAAAAATGTCAAATACATCACATGCTGAGTTAGAAACGACAAACAGAGACCTATTGCTTAATTGAGCTATTTTACATCATTTCCCAGGAAAGTAAATCACTGGTGTTTGAATAACATGATGTTAGGAGGGTAAGCAAATTCTTCCAATGAAAATAAAGTGTGAGCTGCTTAGTGCGTGACTTTCCTGAGAAGTGATCCCCAAAATCAGTAGTTCTTTTTCTTACATGGGGATACAGTGTCCTAATTCTGTCTGTCTTTGCTACAGCAGAAGGGAATTTTGAATGGTGTACACATATTTTCCAGAGTGAAACCAGAGTCCAATGACAAAATCTCGTGAGCTGTTCTCAAATGTTTTGTGAGTATTTTTTTGCTATAAGTGGCCTGTGGTCTGAAGTATTCCATCACACAGCAATAACATATTTATTCAATTTGTTATCCAAGTCTCCTTTGTTTCTATGAAAATAGCTTCACAGCAGTGAAACAGCTTATACCAGTCTATCACCACAATGTACAATACAACGCACAGAGTAATGCAACAATTTTTGGATGTGACATGTACACTTCTATTAGAATCATTAAGTCTGTTCTGACACTGTACAGCTCTTCTATGCTCTGCAAGCCAATTCATGATTTGCCATGGAGGGTACTTTTGTGAACCACTGTCACTCCCCACCTTCCCTGTTCCAGTTGCAAATGGTTTGTCAGAAGAAAGATTGTTGGTAAGTATCCATGTGAACTCAAATCTCTCTCATTTTACCTTCATAATCTTTTCATAAGATGGACAGAGGGGGAATAAATATATTGTTTGCCTCTTCTAGGAATATATGCCCTCACAAATTTAATAATAAGTGACACAGGGATGCAAAATGTCTCTCATGGAGCACCGCTACTGGAGTTGGTTCATCATTTCTGTGATGCTTTCATGCTTACCAACTAAACCTGTAAGGAAACCCATCATTCTTCCTTAGATCATCTCTATTTCATTTTCTATCAATAGTATCTCATAAGGTAAACCTAAATCTTTTATGGATGTGGATACTTCAGTGATCATTCTTCAGTCATCTATTCATTCAGTAATTGCCCCCTCTGTCTATTTCATACTTTATCCAGCTGAAAATATAACATTTATGTAATCTGATTATAGGACTCATAACAATAAAAATGATGTTATGGCTACCAAATCAACATTTAAGCTATTGTTATGGCCCAGAACACAAAATTGCAGAACAACTTTAGAACTACCTATACGGAAAACTTTAATAGGTAATGGCCTACATCTGCTTGGCACATATTGGCTCTTTTACATATAAAGAAGTCATAATTTGTTCTACATCCCTGCCAGAAAACATAGAAATTGGGGGTGTATACAGCAGATTGCCTGCCTGTTCAAAGTAGTATTCCAAACCTAGATGGCTGGATGTGGAACACAGGTGTTCCATTAATGGTGATTAGCAAGGCAACATTTCACCCTGGTGTGCTATGTCACACTGAGAGTAAAAACACTATTATCAATGATGCAACAACATAGCTTAAAGCAGGCAGGGTAGCAAAGAGTTCAATATCACTCATAGTAGGCAGAATGAACTACAGAGTTTCCGGGTAATGATCATGTGAACAATTCAGTAGTAGATGTGTTGCAGATTGTAAATCTCAGGACAGAGATGCAAGCATCCATTAGTTATTGATAAAAATCATGTGATCAGCCTGGACATACAAATAGATTTAGACTTGTGCCATTGCCACAACCTGCACCAATTGGAAATTTGTCCAAATTCCATTTTGAAATAAATGCCTCAATGCAGATCAGCTGAAATCATGTTGGGACCAATGTGGTCTAAATACAACATGGTGGAGGCAAGGTTAGCATCATCTGATGAGTGGCCTTTTGCTTTTAAGCAGTATCCAAATGAGCTAAGTGAAGTGGGATACCTTTACATCAGTACTGGTGATCAAGCAGTGTGTTTTTCATTGTGGTGAAGGTTTGAAGCATTGACATGAGAGGATGATCCATGGGCAGCATATGCCCTGTTTTTCTAGAAATGTACAATTCTGATTTGTGTAAAGGGCACTGACTTTGTGGATACTATCTGTCAAATAAAAACTGCAACAATTACAGCAAAAATTTTGTTAAGTATTAAACTTGTAGTAAATATTCCAAACAAAGCAGTGCTATCTGATCAGCACACGGTCAGGGGTACTTGTTAGTATAACGTTTGTTTCCAAGATGAGTTGAGTGAAATATTCAATACATGTGCACACATTACTACCTATGTTAAACATTTTCTTGTGTGCTGTGTGCTGGAACCCTATAGTTTATTTATTTATAGGTCCATGAATCAGTCTCGTACATTGTTTGTACATGTGATATAGGACAGTGGTAAACCTAGTTAGTTTACAATACAGTAGTCATTTTGACTATATTGTTGACATAATAAAAATGCATAATAATGTAGTTTGGTGTTCTACATTGCTTCTACATGTGATAATATCAGTTGTCTATATTATGAACTGACAACTAGTGAAATTTGGTAAGTGAGGTTTACTTATTATTATGTTCCATAAGCTCAAACAAAGAATACAAGCAGTGGTCAAGCAAGAACTGTTTTAACTTTATTTTAAATGTTTTTAATGTTGGTATGCATTTTAGGTAAGAAGGCATATGGTTATATAACATAGCTCCAGAATGATACACCCCTCTTTTGCATAAGTTTGTATTTACTGTGTTACTGTGTAGGTTCATCTTCTGTCTAGTTTCATATGTATGTATATCATAGTTGTGTTTGAAGAGATTTTCCTTTTCTAAGATGCTCCCTTTTGTGAAAATTAGTATTTCACATATATACAACCAAGGCAGTGGCAATATTTTCAGGGTTTTAAAAGGCGGTCTACAGGAATCCTTACATTTAGCTTTTTTATCATCCCGATAATCTTTTGTGTATTTTAAATGTTTTTGTAGTATTTGTGGAATTCCACCAAAAAATTATTTCGTATGTAATAGCGACTGTATACTGCAATGATACATTGTCAGCACTGATGTGCAGCTTGTATTTTGAGTGAGGGTCCTAACAGCGTATATTAGTGAATTCAGTCTCTTATTTAAATCGTTTAGGTGTACCTCCCACTTCAGATCTGCCTGAACAGGAACACATAAAAATTTTGTATGACTGACCTTTAACACATTTTTTTTCCTTCAACAGTGAAAACAGAGTTTGGAGGATGGAGGTTTTGTGTGGTATGAAAGTTAACTGCCACAGTTTTTTTCAGAATTTATGGTGAGCCTATTGGTCTTGTACCAGTGTGTTAATGTAAGCATAACTGATACTGCAGCCTCCTGCAGATTATCCTCATTATGTGATTTAATTAGAATATTAGTGTCATCTGCAAACAATACAGTGGTTCCATCATGTATTTCACTAGCCAAGTCATTTACATACAGCAGAAATAGGACAGGTTCAAGAACTGACCCTTGTGGGACTCTATACTTGATTTTCTGCTTATCACTGTAAAAACTAGAAATTTTTTGTGTTTCACTATCTTTGTGTTTTGCTGACTCGCATTCGGGAGGACGACGATTCAATCCCGAATCTGGCCATCCTGATTTACGTTTTCCATGATTTCCCTAAATCGTTCGAGGCAAATGCCGGGATGGTTCCTTTCAAAGGACACGGCTGACTTCCTTCCCCATCCTTCCCTAATCCAATGAGACAGATGACCTCACTGTCTGGTCTCCTTCCCCAAAACAACCCAACCCCAACCCAATAATCTGCTGACAATTACTGAGGTACGACTAGATCCACTTTTCAGACTGGCCTCTAATTCCATAATTACTTAATTTACACAAGAGAATGCCATGATCAATTACATCAAAGGCTTTACTTAGATCCAGAAATATCCCAGATATGTGTTGTTTATAATCCACTGTTTTTAATACTTCATTTAAGAAGGCAAAAATAGCTGACTGAGTTGACTTTCCAGCCCTAAACCCATGTTGGGAGTCACTTATTAGCCTCTCTTTATTTAAGAAAACTGTTACTCTTCTAAGGAACATTTTTTCCACAATTTTTATGAAACCTGACAAAACGGAAGCTGGTCTATAATTAGCAATACAACTTTTTGCACCCTTCTTATGCAATGGTGTTACTTTTGCAGGTTTTAGATTACTTGGAAATACACCACTCTCAGAAGATGAATTTACTATGCCTGTTAGTGGATCCACAATAAATATTGCACTAGCTGTGATAATGGCATCTGGTATCTCATCAACACCCACTGAATATTTATTAGGTAATTCTTTTAGGAGTCTTGACAGTTCCTCAGGTGTTACTGGATACAGGACTAATGTGTTTGAGTGAATTTTTTGATCTGATGGACTGATTGGCTGTTTGTCATGGTATGTATTTATTAACTGCTGAGCTATATTTGAGAAATAATTATTGAAAGCACTAGCAAACATGTTTGGGGTCAGTTAGTTTATTTTTATTCATAATCAACTGTATATTACTGTGATTAACTGGCCTGGCACGCATTTCTTTCCTTATAATTTGCCAGATTGCTTTAGTTTTATTCTCGGAATCAGACAATATTTTGTCATTTTCTAGTTTTTTTACTTTTGAAATAACTGATGTTAGTATTCTTTTGTATCTTCTTGGGTGTTGTTTGCTGGAACCCTATAGCACCTACAGTTCATTATAATTAAGACCGTATCAGCAAATAGTGTATTTTTCCTTTCCAACATGTAAACTCAATGGTTCACAAATTAGTACATATCTGTTGTAAAGCACAATAAATGCCTTTTTTGCAAGCAAGTTCATTGTGTAGCCACATCTGCTTCAAATCCACACCCACAAACATCATGATGTAAATGACGTAAATGACCTTCCATCTAATATACAAAAAGCAAAATTAGCTCTATTTGACAGTGATACTAGTGTTGCAGTCAGTCAAAACATACATACAGCAACACCAGAAATCTTTATAAATAATAATGTAAATGTTAATTTGTTTGAAATAGTGTATCTCCAAAAGTTCTTGGCCAATGGCTTTGAAATTTTGAATTCTAACATGGGTGAGTTTTTAGGTACCTAATTGTTTAATATACTAGGGGTATCCATAAAAACTGGAAATACATTGCCATGGTGGAGCTTGTGTAGTACGCATTTCTTCCACCAGGCGTATATAGCGTAACCCCTGCCACTTCAGTGCCTCCTGTGTTGTCAACCGGACTTGTTTTGTTCACCTGCAGTGACTGTTTATACTAGTGCTGTTTTGTTCTTATTTAATTTTTTATGATGGCAAGTTTAAGTAAACAACATGTATCTGTGAAATTGTAGTTTTTACTTGGTAAAAATGCTGCTGAAGCTGTTTTAATGCTGAGAACATCTTACAAAGATTACAAAATGGGAAAAGTCAAGTGTTCAAGTTGTTTGCTTGATTTAAAAATGCTAACATGTCAGTTGATGACAAAGCTCACCCAGGACATGCATCAACTGCCCAAATCGATTATACTATTGAAAAAACTGGAGAGTTTACATTCACACACTGTCAAGAGACAATTGACTGACTGTCAGTGATTAGTGGGTTACCTTGGAGCTTGGTTCAGTGAATTTTAGCAGAAAATTTGAGAATGAAAAGGGTTACTGCCAAGTTTGTTCCTTGGGTTCTGATGGGCAACCAAAAGGAATGTCGAGTTGAAACATATGCTTTAAAACAACAGCTTGAAACTGATCCAGATTTTCTGTCACAGGTCATTATTGGTCATTAGTCATTGTGATAAAGCTATGATCCAACACCACAAAAGCCAATAGAAGATGTCATTGTCACCCCATCCAAAAACTGTTATCAAGTCAAATAAAAAATCAAAACAATGCTGATTTGTCTTTTTGATGCCAAGGATGTAGTTCAATCAGAGTTTGTTACCACAGGCCAGACTTTCAGGAAACCTTTTCTTTGGAAGTTTTAAGAAGATTACACAACAGTGTTAATCAAAAAAGGCCTGATTTGTGGCAGACAAAAGACTGGTTTTTCCACAATGATAACACACTTGCACACACAGCCATCTCTGTTAGACAGATTTTGGTTGAAAATGGCATGGTTTCACTGACACACGTATCTTACTCACCTGGCCTGGCTCTGTGTGACTTTTTCTTTTTTCCACTCATGGAAAGGGGCATGAAAGGACACCGACTTGAAAACATTGAAGAAGTCAAGAAAAAATGAGGGAGGAGCTGTCAGCCATTTCTAAAGATGACTACAAAAAATGTTTCAAAGAGTGGAAGCACCAGTAGGACAAATGTATTAGTTGTAATGGAGAGTATTTTGAAGGGGATAATGTTGTTTTGTAAACAGATCAAAAATATATAGATTTAAAAAATAATTTCAAGTTTTTGTGTGTACCTCGTTGTATGATGTATAATAGAAGTCTATATAACTTTTGAGATTTTTGTAACAAAGTTTCTCTATTATTAAATTTATTTAAATTTATGTATTACATATATTGAAAAATAGGTAAATAAAAACATTCCCACATACCAGTGGAACATTAGGACAAAATTTCAAAGCAACTGGTCAAAAACTTTGTGAGAGTTTTGAATAGGAACATCTACATTTTGTGCGTAAGTATAGACATAGATGTTTGTTTCTTCAAAATGTCAAATCTCAAGCAGTTTTTCATGGATTGATTTGAAATTTTGACACAACATTGCATTGCAATACTAAACTGTTTTTATGTACGTACTGGAACACCATTTGTTACATATGTAATAAAAGAGGAAACATTATAAAACAGTAAAAGTCAGTTTGTTTAAAATCATTAATCTCTGGAAGTTCTTGACCAATTGTTTTATGTTGAATTCTAGCATGGGCATGGTTGTGGGTACTTATGTCTTCAATATATATTTTTTAACATGTATGATGTGTAAATAAATATATGTAACATGTAAAGGGAAAACATTTTTACCAAAGATCTCAAAATGTACATTTTCGATTTACTTCTAATTTTTACATGTTGCTGTAAGAAACATTTAGACACATATAAACTAAATCCTTTTTAATATACATATATACACTGATGAGTCAGAGAATCTGGTATACCTGCCTAATATTGTGTAGGACCCCCCACAGGCACACACATGTGCCACAACATGATGTGGCATCGACTCAACTAATGTCTGAATTAGTGCTGGAGGGAGACACCATGAATCCTGCAGGGCTGGCCATAAATCCTTAAGA
Source organism: Schistocerca gregaria (assembly GCF_023897955.1). Classification (NCBI taxonomy): domain Eukaryota; kingdom Metazoa; phylum Arthropoda; class Insecta; order Orthoptera; family Acrididae; genus Schistocerca; species Schistocerca gregaria. The sequence continues at coordinate 276,620,568 of NC_064926.1, forward strand.
GTATGAGGGGTGGTAATTTCTTCTTAACAGCATGTTGCAAGGCATCCCAGATATGCTCAATAACAATCATGTCTGGGGGTAGCCAGCAGAAGTGTTTTAATTCAGAAGAGTGTTCCTGGATCCATTCTATAGCAATTCTGGATGTGTTTTATGTTGTAATTTCCTGCTAGACTTGCCTAAGTCTGTTGGAATGCACAATGGACATGAATGGAGGCAGGTGATCAGACAGGTGATCAGACAGGATGCTTACATACGTGTCACCTGACAGAGTCATATCTAGTTGATCAGGGGTCTTATATCGCTCCAAGTGCACATGCCCCACCCATTACAGAGCCTCCACCAGCTTGAACAGGCCCTGCTGACCTGTAGGGTCCATGGTTTCATGAGTTATCTCCACACCCCTACAAGTCCATCTGCTCAGTACAATATGAAACAAGACTCATCCAACCAGAAAACATATTTCGAAATAGCAACAGTCCAATGTCGGTGTTGATGGATACATGTGAGGTGTAAACCTTTGTGTTGTGCAGTCCTCAAGGGTATACAAGTGGACCTTCAGCTCCAAAATCCCATATTGATGATGTTTCATTGAATGGTTTGCCTGCTGATACTTGTTGATGGCCCAGCAGCATTAAAGCCTGCATCAATATGCAGAAGGGTTGCGCTTCTGTCATGCTGAATGATTCTCATCAGTCATCATTCATCCTTTTCTTTCAGGACTTTTCTCCAGCTGCAGCAGTGATTCAGATGTGATTTTTTACTGGATTTCTGATATTCATGGTACACTCATGATATGGTCATATGGGAAAATCCCCACTTCACTGCTACCTCGGAGATACTGCATCCCATTTCTTATGCACCAGCTATAACACCGCATTAAAACTCACTTAAATCTTAATAACCTGCCACTGTAGCAGCAGCAACCAATGTAACAACTGCACCAGACACTTGTCTCATATAGGTGTTGCTGACCGCAGTGTCATATTCTACCTGTTTACATATGCCTGTCTTTGAATATGAATGCCTATACCTGTTTCTTTGGCACTACATTGTATATATGAATCATACAATAGCAAAACATTTTTAGCAAACAGGAAAGTTACATTTATGGCTTATTGGTTTATGATTAGAATACTACTATAGAATCTGAATTTCCAATAACAATAAACAAGGCTCAAAGTCAGAGAGAGGAGGAGAGAGAAGATAGACAGAAGGATGGGAGAAAATGGACATAGAAAATGAGGAGTAGATGGATGGAGAGAGGGCCATGAGGAGATGGAGAGAGAGAGGGTGGGAGGAGAAGATGAGCAGAAAGAGAGAGGGAAGAGATAATGAACAGAAAGGGGTGGAAGGATGGAAGGAAGAGGAAATGGATAAAGAAAGGGGCAGGAGGAGATGGAGAGAGATGAGGAGAGAAGGGGATGAGGACGTGTACCCGATTCCCATATGTATTAGAAATGTATGTATTCTCTTTTCTTTTGTCTCACTCTCAATTTTAAAAAGACACAACACATTCAATTCTGCATATCTAGAGGTACTATGCCAGTGGTAAGTGTAAGACATGGTGATGAAATAACAACTTGGGTGGGAATTGCAACTTTTTAAAGTGTTCATATTGACGGGAATTCAAACTGGAAAAAATGCATTTTGGAACCATGCACATTGGCGCTTTTATTGTAACTCAACTTTAAGAAAGAAAGTCTATTTTGTTTAAAACTGTGCTATAAGAATAATATCTGGCATGAATATCAAGTTGACTTCTTCACTGGTCAAAACTGTATAGAGCAGATATTGAATTTAAAAACATCAAATTAAAAAGTGCTCTGGAGCAGCCTAACTAAATGTCCTTTGTGGTCTTAAACAAGGTATATGATTCAGTTGACCAGCTACTTTTTGTTATCGTCAGTGAAAAAGGACTTGACCCAAAAGTCGTAAGTCACACCAATCAAACTGCCACACTTTCCAAAGTAAATATATGGGTTAAGTGTGAGAAACATTTCTGATCAAACACGGCATTTGGCACAGTGATGGTCTGTCTCCATACCCTACTATTGGACATAGACAGAGAAAAATAACTTAGAAATCAAAACTACTGGAAACCCATACAATTTGGAAGACCTAAAAACAACATTTTAATTTCTTGCCTTGCTTTATGATCTGGTAAGTCTATCAGATGATCAGACAACAGCAATTAAACACAAAGGAACTCTCAAGAAATGCCCTGAATCAATCGGTCTCCAAATATCCTTGCAAAATATCAAGTACACCTGCAACAGTACTTAAATACTGACAATAACATTTGGACAAATTGAAAAGATCTGTTCTTTATGTAAATCCTTGAACTTACAGGGTACTTGTATAATGGATCTGTACAGCAGGGACCTCTGTTTCATACAGAAATTCTATCAATGAAACTTAGCATTCAGTTCGTTTTTTTCATTTTTTCCAAAACTGCAAATCTAATGTTAGTAAAGGGAGGCTTTGGGATTGACATATATTGTTTGTTGTTTGAAATTTCATTCTTTTGTATATTTTTTGTAGTATTTTAGAAAAGCATTTTTATCTTTGACTTTTAAGAATTTTAATTACCCTACAAAATTCCAGTTGCTTCTTTCACCAGTAAGTGTCAGATACTTCAGCGCTTTGGATTATCTGGTCGTAAAAATACCATTCCAAAATAATATTCAAAAATATATAACTGTTTTATTTCTGTAAATTTAGTTGTACCTGGAATATTGTTGTCTTTGCAAATGTTAACTCAGACTTTGCAATGAAAACATATCACTGATGTTCAGCATCAAAGAGTTGTAATGTCTTTCTTTAGTTTTTCAAAGAAAATACTTTGAGTAATTATGGAGAGAGAACAGTAGTGACAAGTCTTGTTTTGTCCAAATTATGGAGAGTAGCTTCATTTATTGGAGGGATTACTGTGAAGACTGGGTGTAGTACAGATATGATTTTTACATAATTCTACAAGTATTAACAAAACCTGGAACTCAAGAGTAATGCAGTATAATCAATTGTGAAATCAGTATTTATTTAAATGCGACTTTCCAAAGTGAAGATCAAGAAGTTTAAATTAATTGTTGATAATGTTGAAACTAGCAGCAAATGGGATTGTTTCAATTGTAAATTAATATCTTCACTGAAAGACCATAAACCCAGAGCTCAAGAATTATACCCAAGAATGTATTACAATGAAGAGCTGAGTCATAAGTTCTTTGAATAATCAAGATGAGTATTACAATTTTTTTAGCCAGGGTAAAACTGATATTCTAAGGTACTGTTTGCCATCTATTTCTGTTAAACATTTAGAAATCAAATAGTGCTGATAAATAAATGTGAATATTTAGTCTGCATCATTATTATACATTCCTGGACTGTGGGAATGGTTGTCTTGATGTGGGTTCTTATGCCAGGCTTCTTTTTTCTTATGGATATATTAATTTTGCTGTATATTTCAGATAATGAATTGTAATTTTATTCTTAACCATGATTTAAAAATGAAATTCTGTAGCAAAAGGAAGTAAAATTTTTGAACCTGGACATGAACCTTATTGCCAATGTTTGTTTCAAGAGTAGTAGAGGTAATGAATGAAAATTAAAAGCTAACAAAGACTTGCAAATGTACTGGAACAGAAATCAAGATAACTATATCAAGTTCAGGAATTTTAATTTTTGAATAAAGTGCTTTGTGATCAATAACAACTTTATATCTACCATAGAAGTCCATAGATGGCATAGGCTGTGCATGATGTCATTTACTGAAAATGGCTCTAGGCACTATGGGACTTAATATCTGAGGTCATCAGTCCCCTAGATTTAGAACTATGTAAAGCTAATTAACCTAAGGACATCACACACATCCATGCCTGAGGCACGATTTGAACCTGCAACCGCAGCAGGCGTGTGGTTCCAGATTGAAGCACCTAGAACCGCTCGGCCACAGCGGCCAGCTCATTTACTGAAACCAGCATCTAAGTCAAGTGATTTGAAGCGGGAAGCTGAGTTTCTGTTATTAAGTGCTTTGTGAAGTGGAGCTGACAGTTAACGTTTTTTTTTCCATTTAAATCTGTAATCGAGCACTGATTTTAAAAATAAAACAGCTTGTCATATCGCTGTTACACATATAGTAGTAGAGTTAACATAATTCCCCCTGAAATTCCTAAAATTAATGTGATGCTTATCATTCTTAAATATGTCCAGTGAAACATACTGACAATTCTTTTTATAAGCAATAAAATTGCAGTTCTTCAGTTAGTACGTGCTTTTGTCGCATTGCGAGTCTTGTCGTTCACCACTTTCACAGGAGTGGAAGACAAAATATCAGTTTGGTAGGTAGTATTAGCCTTCTGATGATTCTCTACAATAAGTGTAAAATGTTTTTTATGCTTTTGTAAGAAATTAAATCTGCTTATATCCATAGCACTCACTTTTTACACAAAAAAGAGTTCATATGTTATGATGTTTCCCACATATACCAATCCAATATGTGAAGGAAGCAAAACACTGCCTATTTACAATCAAAGAATCTGCTTGGAAAAATTACTGGTCTCTCAAAAACAAGAACAGTTCTTTTTGATACTGTATAATTAATAGTCTACATTCATACTTAGCTGTATATAATGCTATCAGAAGCAGATCGGCATCAGGAATGACTCATGCGGGCAGGCAGCCAGTGGCATGCGGCTGGCCAGGTGGCCCATTAGATGGGCGGACAGCTGGAGAACATTATCGCCACCAGCTGGGACTCTACGTGTACCTACAATAGCAAAAAAAGAAATGTGAATTATCTTGTTTAAGAATTTGTTAATATGGTATGTGCAATAAAATATTTTAGTCAATACCAGTACCCTTCTTCTCTTACCGCTCTATTCATCACTTTCATCGTCATCACTAGCGGGAGAATCATTGTCGTCTTCACCATCTTCCCATAGAGCGTCATCCTCTGTTCCATCCAGTGAATTTGCGATATCACATTTTTTGAAGAATTTTTCCACCAGTGGTTGCGGAATGGAGTCCCATGCAGTTTTCACCCTCTCACAAATCTGGGACAAATCCGGCCGTTTGATATTTCCACTAGGTGTGAACTTATGGTTTTCATCAGCCATCCATTGTGTATATTGCTGTTTAAGTGCAGCTTGGAATGGCCAATTTATACACACATCTAGTGGTTGTAGGATGGATCTTACGCTTCCAGGGATAATGACCAAGTTGGTTTTCCCTTTTTGTAATTTGTATCACACTTCCTTCGTTGTATGTCCGCGGAAGCTGTCCAGGACCAACATGTTATGTAAATTCAGTAATGCACCAGGGAAATGTTGCCAAACATGTGCCACCCAGTCAATTACAAGTTCATTGTCCATCCACCCGTTCAGATTCACTCTCACTAATACTGGTATGCCATTTACTGATATTTTCGGAATAGTTTTCCTTTTAAATATAATGTAAGATGGTAGTTATCATCCATCGTCAGCTACACACAACATCACTGTACATCTTTGTTTCTCACTGCTGCCAGTTTGTATCATGCTGCTGGATTCTCCTTTTGTGTTCACTGTGTTGTTGAGCAGCATCTCAAAATAGACTGGCGTTTGACCCGCATTACCAATTTGCGATAATATATAGGACAGTTTACAGCACAGGTTTATCACATAATGATCAAAATTCACTATTTTTTCCTTGTAATCATCTGGAAGCCACTGAGCGATAGTAGTTTTCCTCCAGAATCCTAAACCATTTCAGTTGAAAAATCTTGATAGCCAGCCCTGGCTAGCTTTGAAACTGGTAATGCCTAGTTCTTTGGCTAAAGACAGTGCTTTAAGTTAGCACATTTCACTCATCGCCGCACATCTGTATTGTCATTTCTCACCTATATAATCGCAGACCCTTTTCTCGAGGTCCGGATGCTTCACTTTTTGGCCATGAAATGCCCAGCGATAACTATTAGTTTCTTGAAGCTGCATTTTATTTTTATGCCAGTCACGAATACAACTCTCACTCACATCGTACTTTCTTCCTGCTGCACGGTTCCCAATAGTCTCGGCTTCTTTAATAATTTTCACTTTTTCCTGAGCAGTGTATGAGCGATAACGAGAACTTGTAGCCATAATGAACAAGTTTGAAGACATTAATACTTCACTCCTAACGTGGTACTGATGCATCACAGACTGAGGCCACAACAATGCAATAGTATAATGGGATGTATTGTTGGAGGCGGAGCAGTACCAACAATGTTTCAAATAATCCATGCACCCCAGTTTTTCATCCTGAAATTCGGGAAAAAATATGTGCGAATTATTTTAGTATATACGGTAGTTATTTCAGCTTTGCTGGACATAAGGCATGATGTTTTCCTTCAACTGAAAGGACATATTTCAAACAGTCCTCCAATTGATAATCACATTCATCAATTGAAAGAAAACAAAAAAGAAAAACTGTAAGCCACGAGTGTTTAAAAATAAGGCTGCATCATGAAGTGAGAGTCCACAATGAGAAGCTACTCCATGCTGAGGAATGACTTTCCACACAACAATACTTTTGCTTAATAACCAGTGCTTATGTATTTGCTTTTAAAATAGAATATGTACATATATGGTGGCACCTACAGCTTCAGAATTTAACTGTAGTTTTTGTATTTGTTTGTGTGAAATAAATTAATGAAGTTGAGTCCCATTCTTTAAACTCTCTCTGTATCTATTTTTAAACTTGACTGCTGTCAAGTGAGATGCTGATGTTTTATATTTGTTTCATTGTGTAACAAAGAATATCACTTTCTGAGATTGCTAGGCCTAAAAGTTGTGTCCCCATCTCATTTTTTAAGACAAACAAACTATTTTTCTTTCTTCCCCCTCATACAGTGTTTCCACAGCAGTAAAAAAATTGGATTAAAAAAAGTGGACACAAAAATATTTGGGTTAAGTGGCACAGTAATACATTTCCAACAATATAAGAAAAAGATAGATTGTTGCTTACTGTAAAGATGACATATTGCAAACAGGCACAACTAAAAGACATTTACATAGTAACTTTCGGCCACAGCCTTTGTCAGAAAGGAGAACACACACATGCATTCATTCACACAAGCAAGCATGCACCTCATGCACACATGGCTGCCATCTCTGGCAGCTTGGACTGGAATGCCAAGTATGTGCAGTTTGGAAGGCAGTGAATATACACATGAAAGAAGGGGAAGAAAGGACACTGATAATAGTAATGCAATACAAAACAGTAAAAAAGGAATGGTTGTGGGGCAGAAGAAAAGCTGTTAGGCAAAATCAAACAATGGAGACTCGAGGATGGAAAATTTGCAATATAAAGGAAAAACAGATTCCTACTTACCATAAAGATGACATATTAACTTGCAGATGAGCACAACTAAAAGACATTTACACATTAATTTTAAGCCAAAGCCTTCTTATATATATATATATATATATATATATATATATATATATATATATATATATATATATAAAAAAAACAGAAAGAAACTTCCACATGGGAAAAATATATTAAAAACAAAGATTCCAAGACTTACCAAGCGGGAAAGCGCCGGCAGACAGGCACATGAACAAAACACACAAACACACACACAGAATTACGAGCTTTCGCAACTGGCAGTTGCTTCATCAGGAAAGAGGGAAGGAGAGGGAAAAATGAAAGGATGTGGGTTTTAAGGGAGAGGGTAAGGAGTCATTCCAATCCCGGGAGCGGAAAGACTTCCCTTAGGGGAAAAAAAGGACAGGTGTACACTCGCACACACACACACATATCCATCAGCACATACACAGACACAAGCAGACATATTCTGCTTGTGTCTGTGTATGTGCGGATGGATATGTGTGTGTGTGTGCGAGTGTACACCTGTCCTTTTTTTCCCCAAAGGGAAGTCTTTCCGCTCCCGGGATTGGAATGACTCCTTACCCTCTCCCTTAAAACCCACATCCTTTCATCTTTCCCTCTCCTTCCCTCTTTCCTGACGAAGCAACTGCCAGTTGCGAAAGCTCGTAATTCTGTGTGTGTGTTTGTGTGTTTTGTTCATGTGCCTGTCTGCCGGCGCTTTCCCGCTTGGTAAGTCTTGGAATCTTTGTTTTTAATATATATATATATATATATATATATATATATATATATATATATATATATATATATATATAAAACAGAAAGAAACTTCCACATGGGAAAAATATATTAAAAACAAAGATTCCAAGATTTAGCAAGCGGGAAAGCGCCGGCAGACAGGCACATGAACAAAACACACAAACACACACACAGAATTACTAGCTTTCGCAACCGATGGTTGCTTCTTCAGGAAGGAGAGGGAAAGATGAAAGGATGTGGGTTTTAAGGGAAAGGGTAAGGAGTCATTCCAATCCCGGGAGTGGAAAGACTTCCCTTAGGGGAAAAAAAGGACAGATGTACACTCGCACACACACACACACACACACACACACACACACACACATATCCATCCGCACATACACAGACACAAACAGACATATTTAAAGGCAAAGAGTAAGGGCAGAGATGTCAGTCGAGGTGGAAGCACAGAGGCAAAGAAGTTGTTGAAAGACAGGTGAGGTATGAGCGGCGGCAACTTGAAATTAGTGGAGGTTGAGGCCTGGCGGATATCGAGAAGAGAGGATATACTGAAGGGCGAGTTCCCATCTCCAGAGTTCGGATAGGTTGGTGTTGGTGGGAAGTATCCAGATAACTCGGACGGTGTAACACTGTGCCAAGATGTGCTGGCCGTGCATCAAGGCATATTTAGCCACAGGGTGATCCTCATTACCAACAAACACTGTCTGCCTGTGTCCATTCATGCGAATGGACAGTTTGTTGCTGGTCATTCCCACATAGAAAGCATCACAGTGCAGGCAGGTCAGTTGGTAAATCACGTGGGTGCTTTCACACGTGGCTCTCCCTTTGATCGTGTACACCTTCCGGGTTACAGGACTGGAGTAGGTGGTGGTGGGAGGGTGCATAGGACAGGTTTTACACCGGGGGCGGTTGCAAGGGTAGGAGCCAGAGGGTAGGGAAGGTGGTTTGGGGATTTCATAGGGATGAACCAAGAGGTTACGAAGGTTAGGTGGACGGCGGAAAGACACTCTTGGTGGAGTGGGGAGGATTTCATGAAGGATTGATCTCATTTCGGGGCAGGATTTTAGGAAGTCGTATCCCTGCTGGAGAGCCACATTCAAGGTCTGATCCAGTCCCGGGAAGTATTCTGTCACAAGTGGGGCACTTTTGGGGTTCTTCTGTGAGAGGTTCTGGGTTTGAGGGGATGAGGAAGTGGCTCTGGTTATCTGCTTCTGTACCAGGTTGGGAGGGTAGTTGCGGGATGCGAAAGCTGTTTTCAGGTTGTTGGTGTAATGGTCGAGGGATTCAGGACTGGAGCAGATTCGTTTGCCACGAAGGCCTAGGCTGTAGGGAAGGGACCGTTTGATATGGAATGGGTGGCAGCTGTCATAATGGAGGTACTGTTGCTTGTTGGTGGGTTTGATGTGGACGGATGTGTGCAGCTGGCCATTGGACAGATGGAGGTCAACGTCTAGGAAAGTGGCATGGGATTTGGAGTAGGACCAGGTGAATCTGATGGAACCAAAGGAGTTGAGGTTGGAGAGGAAATTCTGGAGTTGTTCTTCACTGTGAGTCCAGATCATGAAGATGTCATCAATAAATCTGTACCAAACTTTGGGTTGGCAGGCTTGGGTAACCAAGAAGGCTTCCTCTAAGCGACCCATAAATAGGTTGGCATACGAGGGGGCCATCCTGGTACCCATGGCTGTTCCCTTTAATTGTTGGTATGTCTGGCCTTCAAAAGTGAAGAAGTTGTGGGTCAGGATGAAGCTGGCTAAGGTGACGAGGAAAGAGGTTTTAGGTAGGGTGGCAGGTGATCGGCGTGAAAGGAAGTGCTCCATTTCAGTGAGGCCATGGACGTGCGGGATATTCGTGTATAGGGAAGTGGCATCAATGGTTACAAGGATGGTTTCTGGGGGTAACAGACTGGGTACGGATTCCAGGCGTTCGAGAAAGTGGTTGGTGTCTTTGATGAAGGATGGGAGACTGCATGTAATGGGTTGAAGGTGTTGATCTACGTAGGCAGAGATACGTTCTGTGGGGGCTTGGTAACCAGCTACAATGGGGCGGCCAGGATGTTTGGGTTTGTGAATTTTAGGAAGTAGGTAGAAGGTAGGAGTGCGAGGTGTCGGTGGGGCGAGGAGTTTGATGGAGTCAGGTGAAAGGTTTTGTAGGGGGCCTAAGGTTCTGAGGATTCCTTGAAGCTCCACCTGGACATCAGGAATGGTATTACCTTGGCAAACTTTGTATGTAGAGTTGTCTGAAAGCTGACGCAGTCCCTCAGCCACATACTCCCAACGATCAAGTACCACGGTCGTGGAACCCTTGTCAGCCGGAAGAATGATGATGGATCGGTCAGCTTTCAGATCACGGATAGCCTGGGCTTCGGCTGTGGTGATATTGGGAGTAGGATTAAGGTTTTTCAAGAATGATTGAGAGGCAAGGCTGGAAGTGAGAAATTCCTGGAAGGTTTGGAGAGGGTGATTTTGAGGAAGAGGAGGTGGGTCCCGCTGTGATGGAGGACGGAACTGTTGCAGGCAGGGTTCAATTTGGATAGTGTCTTGGGGAGTTGGATCATTAGGAGTGGGATCAGGATTGTTTTTCTTCGTGGCAAAGTGATATTTCCAGCAGAGACTACGAGTGTAGGACAGTAAATCTTTGACAAGGGCAGTTTGGTTGAACCTGGGAGTGGGGCTGAAGGTGAGGCCTTTGGAGAGGACAGAGGTTTCGGATTGGGAGAGGGGTTTGGAGGAAAGGTTAACTACTGAATTGGGGTGTTGTGGTTCCAGATTGTGTTGACTAGAATTTTGAGGTGTTGGGGGGAGTGGAGCTGGAAGTGGGAGATTGAGTAGATGGGAGAGACTGGGTCTGTGTGCAATGAGAGGAGGTTGAGGTTTGTTGGAAAGGTTGTGGGGGGTGAGTGAGTTGCCTTTCCGGAGGTGGGAAACCAGGAGATTGGATAGTTTTTTGAGGTGGAGGGTGGCATGTTGTTCTAATTTGCGGTTGGCCTGTAGGAGGATGCTATGTACAGCCGGTGTGGATGTGGGAGAGGAAAGATTGAGGACTTTGATTTGGGATAGGAGTTAACGTGTGTGTTCATTGGCCGAGTCGATGTATAGGTGAAGGATTAGGCGGGTGATGGCTATGGGTTGTGCTGTTTGGAACTGGTATAAGGACTGATGGAAAGAAGGATTGCAGCCAGAGATGGGAACTTTAAGTGTGAGGCCTTTGGGAGTAATACCAAATGTCAGACAAGCCTGAGAGAATAAAATATGGGAGCGTAATCTGGCTAGGGTGCAGGCATGTTTGCGGAGGGAATGTAAATAAAATTTAATGGGGTCGTTGTAGGGATGTTGTGAGGTTTACATGGTATTAGTAGGTGGAAAGGGTAATAGGTTAAAGTGAAAATAAATAGAGATTTATATAGGGAGAGATAAAGGTGTGAAAAAAGTCGAAAAAGTGTTGGTTTGAGATGAGCTATGTTGATCATGTGCAGAACTTAGGTTGGTGAACAACAATGGGTAGCTATGTTGTCTCCAGATCACGTTAAAGGGTGGGGAAATTCAAGAAAATTTCGAAAAAAAATTTTTTCGAAAACGTTTCGAAAAAATAATTTCCGAAAAAATAAAATTCGAAACAAATTTTTGAATAAAATCTCGAAGAATATGTGTGTAAATGTATTCAAAGGACAGGTTATGTACTGGCAGGTTATGAGAATGAAGCTAACAATTGTTTGATGAAGAAATAATAACGTGTAAACCTGTGGGAAGCTGCTAAAAAATGATCGGTTATGTGGGAAAAACGGGAATGGAAATAAAACGAAAGTTGTTAGAAAAAACTGAGATGGTTGTGTAATGGGTGAAAGGAACTGAAGCTGTGAAATAGTATTCACGAGTTTACACGAAATGTTTGTAAACTTGGAACAATGGATTTTATAGCAGCGGTTATGTTGAAAGCGTTGAAAATTTTAGGTTATGGTTTGGAAGTAAATTACGTATTATTGAGTATAATTAGGCAGGATAAAATGTATGGTAGATTACGGAAAAATGGAAGATGAATACAAAGTGAAACTTCTTGTACAAACGAAAAGAGAAAGTAAGACGATAGAGAAGATTTCGAAATGCAACAGAGACAATAACAAACGTAATTGTTGGGTTCAAATTAATGATGATGTAAATAAAATAGAAAGAAACTTCCACAAGGGGAAAAATATATTAAAAACAAAGATTCCAAGACTTACCAAGCGGGAAAGTGCCGGCAGACAGGCACATGAACAAAACACACAAACACACACACAGAATTGCTAGCTTTCGCAACCGATGGTTGCTTCTTCAGGAAGGAGAGGGAAAGACGAAAGGATGTGGGTTTTAAGGGAGAGGGTAAGGAGTCATTCCAATCCCGGGAGCGGAAAGACTTCCCTTAGGGGAAAAAAAGGACAGATGCACACACACACACACACACACACACACACATATCCATCCGCACATACACAGACACAAGCAGACATATTTAAAGGCAAAGAGTAAGGGCAGAGATGTCAGTCGAGGTGGAAGCACAGAGGCAAAGAAGTTGTTGAAAGACAGGTGAGGTATGAGCGGTGGCAACTTGAAATTAGCGGAGGTTGAGGCCTGGCGGATATCGAGAAGAGAGGATATACTGAAGGGCGAGTTCCCATCTCCGGAGTTCGGATAGGTTGGTGTTGGTGGGAAGTATCCAGATAACTCGGATGGTGTAACACTGTGCCAAGATGTGCTGGCCGTGCATCAAGGCATATTTAGCCACAGGGTGATCCTCATTACCAACAAACACTGTCTGCCTGTGTCCATTCATGCGAATAGACAGTTTGTTGCTGGTCATTCCCACATAGAAAGCATCACAGTGCAGGCAGGTCAGTTGGTAAATCACGTGGGTGCTTTCACACGTGGCTCTCCCTTTGATCGTGTACACCTTCCGGGTTACAGGACTGGAGTAGGTGGTGGTGGGAGGGTGCATAGGACAGGTTTTACACCGGGGGCGGTTGCAAGGGTAGGAGCCAGAGGGTAGGGAAGGTGGTTTGGGGATTTCATAGGGATGAACCAAGAGGTTACGAAGGTTAGGTGGACGGCGGAAAGACACTCCTGGTGGAGTGGGGAGGATTTCATGAGGGATTGATCTCATTTCGGGGCAGGATTTTAGGAAGTCGTATCCCTGCTGGAGAGCCACATTCAAGGTCTGATCCAGTCCCGGGAAGTATTCTGTCACAAGTGGGGCACTTTTGGGGTTCTTCTGTGAGAGGTTCTGGGTTTGAGGGGATGAGGAAGTGGCTCTGGTTATCTGCTTCTGTACCAGGTTGGGAGGGTAGTTGCGGGATGCGAAAGCTGTTTTCAGGTTGTTGGTGTAATGGTCGAAGGATTCAGGACTGGAGCAGATTCGTTTGCCACGAAGGCCTAGGCTGTAGGGAAGGGACCGTTTGATATGGAATGGGTGACAGCTGTCATAATGGAGGTACTGTTGCTTGTTGGTGGGTTTGATGTGGACGGATGTGTGCAGCTGGCCATTGGACAGATGGAGGTCAACGTCTAGGAAAGTGGCATGGGATTTGGAGTAGGACCAGGTGAATCTGATGGAACCAAAGGAGTTGAGGTTGGAGAGGAAATTCTGGAGTTGTTCTTCACTGTGAGTCCAGATCATGAAGATGTCATCAATAAATCTGTACCAAACTTTGGGTTGGCAGGCTTGGGTAACCAAGAAGGCTTCCTCTAAGCGACCCATAAATAGGTTGGCATACGAGGGGGCCATCCTGGTACCCATGGCTGTTCCCTTTAATTGTTGGTATGTCTGGCCTTCAAAAGTGAAGAAGTTGTGGGTCAGGATGAAGCTGGCTAAGGTGACGAGGAAAGAGGTTTTAGGTAGGGTGGCAGGAGATCGGCGTGAAAGGAAGTGCTCCATTGCAGCGAGGCCCTGGACGTGCGGGATATTCGTGTATAGGGAAGTGGCATCAATGGTTACAAGGATGGTTTCCGGGGGTAACAGACTGGGTACGGATTCCAGGCGTTCGAGAAAGTGGTTGGTGTCTTTGATGAAGGATGGGAGACTGCATGTAATGGGTTGAAGGTGTTGATCTACGTAGGCAGAGATACGTTCTGTGGGGGCTTGGTAAGCAGCTACAATAGGGCGGCCAGGATGTTTGGGTTTGTGAATTTTAGGAAGTAGGTAGAAGGTAGGAGTGCGAGGTGTCGGTGGGGTGAGGAGTTTGATGGAGTCAGGTGAAAGGTTTTGTAGGGGGCCTAAGGTTCTGAGGATTCCTTGAAGCTCCGCCTGGACATCAGGAATGGGATTACCTTGGCAAACTTTGTATGTAGAGTTGTCTGAAAGCTGACGCAGTCCCTCAGCCACATACTCCCGACGATCAAGTACCACGGTCGTGGAACCCTTGACAGCCGGAAGAATGATGATGGATCGGTCAGCTTTCAGATCACGGATAGCCTGGGCTTCGGCTGTGGTGATGTTGGGAGTAGGATTAAGGTTTTTCAAGAATGATTGAGAGGCAAGGCTGGAAGTGAGAAATTCCTGGAAGGTTTGGAGAGGGTGATTTTGAGGAAGAGGAGGTGGGTCCCGCTGTGATGGAGGACGGAACTGTTGCAGGCAGGGTTCAATTTGGATAGTGTCTTGGGGAGTTGGATCATTAGGAGTGGGATCAGGATTGTTTTTCTTCGTGGCAAAGTGATATTTCCAGCAGAGACTACGAGTGCAGGACAGTAAATCTTTGACAAGGGCAGTTTGGTTGAACCTGGGAGTGGGGCTGAAGGTGAGGCCTTTGGAGAGGACAGAGGTTTCGGATTGGGAGAGGGGTTTGGAGGAAAGGTTAACTACTGAATTGGGGTGTTGTGGTTCCAGATTGTGTTGACTAGAATTTTGAGGTGTTGGGGGGAGTGGAGCTGGAAGTGGGAGATTGAGTAGATGGGAGAGACTGGGTCTGTGTGCAATGAGAGGAGGTTGAGGTTTGTTGGAAAGGTTGTGGGGGGTGAGTGAGTTGCCTTTCCTTCCCAATCCTTCCCTAACCCGAGCTTGCGCTCCATCTCTAATGACCTCATTGTCGACGGGACGTTAAACAATAACCACCACCACCACCAAACTGATATTTTGTCTTCTATCCCTGCGAAAGCAGTAAACAACAAGACCTGTTGGTGCATTTTATGAGGTACCATGTAAAAATACTAACCATTAAATTAACATTGGGAATTTTAGAAGAATTACGTTACCAGTGCTACTACATGTGTAATAGCAATACAATAAACTCTTTTATTGTTAAAATCAATACTTGATTTCTGCTAATCACACAACTTAAATGTTGTTTTCAAACCACAACACACAGAAATAGGGCCATGCAGGATCTATTCTGACTATGGTCTATGAAATCTACAGTAAAATCTACTAATGACTCCTTGAAATCTGAGCTAATATGTAAAGTCTTAGCCATAAAACACAGCTGCTGGCAGACACTGCACTAAATATTGGAGTCATTTGCTTAAAGTGGACAATATAAGTGGCCACCAGGTCATAAATCTAAACTAAGCCATATGCATAATCTGGCAACACTGCAGGATGCCAATGGTTACTGTCTATACAGCACCCCCCCCCCCCCCCACCCCACCCCCGTTTCCCAATCCATCTAATACCAGGAACCATTTGACCAAGTGAGCCCAGCACACAACATGGTGCAGTGCTGTGAGTGTATTATTAACTGTCATTTTCTTATTTGCAGTTCTAGTATTTATCTTGGAGTTACACCTGGGGTTTTACATGCTTGAAACTTATCAACATTGTTCAAGAGTTGTAAAATACAGCACAAGTAGTCTAACATTTAACACATATTACTCGCCATGGGTTTAATAGGATGGTGAAGGCAAAAGAGGCAGCTCAGGACCATTGCATTGTGTGTGGAGCAAATGCTTTTGGGGAAACATTTCACAAGATGGTTTTCTTATTTTGAGAAAGATCATTCTAGCATGAATGATTTTCCACACTCGTGAAGTCTCAGTACAGGTATATCTGGCAAACTGAGATTGTTTAAATGCCATGCAACATTTGCATTCAATAGCCAAGGTTCAGAAGTCTGGAGTAGGAGTACTGGATGTACTAACTCAAAGTAACAAAAGTCAAAGGGATGATGGATGCATTTTTGCTTGAACATCATCTGTTCCCTCACTTCAAATTCCATTGCTAGTTTGTTAGTGGTGGAGCATTATGATGCTTTTATGTTAAGTTCTTAGAAAAACATATACTCAGGCAAAGTGCAGTATAAACATAATATCATCACTCAAGTATTTATTCTGCTCATCTTGTGCCATCAAATGTTTACCACTCTTCCTCCTTATCAAAAACCTGTTAAGAAAATACCTTTGTGGATGAAATTACATTTTAATCCTGGTTTGATAACATATTCAACTCATATCCTGTAGAATTCTACAGGGGTGGAGTCAGTATATTACCTTAACATTGCAGGCTGATTCAGATAATGTGAGAGAATAGTCTGTTGATGATTAATTTCTTTCTGATGTAAAATAATGGAAAACACTATTAGATTATGCACTACACTAATACAGGTAAAAATGCTGCTTACCATGAAAACCACACAATGAAAGTGTATTGTAATGAAACATAAAGTATCTGTAATATGAATGAGCCAATTTCAGCATGAATTAGCAAGATTTTACTCACGCTCGACTTTGAATTGGTCTATGTTTATGTGCTGTCCCATATCACTCTCAAGTAGTATAGGAATGTGACAGTTCATAAATAAAATAAATAAGATATCCTTTTTGATTTTAGATCTGGCTGCCTGTAGCTCTGAAACTAATAAAAATATGACCTTCAGTGAGACTGTAAATGTGAGCCAAAGCTGCCGTTGCTTTTCAGAAGACCACATTATCTCAGAGCTAGCAGAGAGCTACCCTATTTGTCTCTTCCTTATTGTCCCAACTGTGGCTATGTCAACCAAATCGCAATGTAAAAGGTGATATTCATTGCAATTTCCATGTAGTATGAATTTCATGGAGTCAAAACCATAAACCTAGAATCTTATTTCACATGTATGCAAATTGCTCATGTTATTCAATTAAAGTGATATGCATAGATCAAGCGAATTTAGTAGGATAATTTTGTGTCATCCAGGAAGTAATTCACATCCAGGAAATAACTCATCAGTTACAGAGTAGTCAAACATGTGCACCATTGTTGCCAAGATGCATTTATACTAGTAGCAAGTAGAATACCAGCCAGTGTGTTACCTGAGCTGGCAGTGAAATGACAACAAATTCTGTCTCAAGGACATAGCTACCCAGGGTCAGAATACCAGAAGCATATGTCAGTGAGCATTATTCACATGTCTGCAACTATGTTTAGGGACCAGGGCATAGTTACTAGTAATGCTGAGATACACTGACTGCAAACTAAATATCATACATCAAGAACTGTCATAATTACTTGTGTTTATCTGTCTTAAGAGTAATGAAAACTAAAAAGCTCATCACCAGACATGATTCACATTTCTGGAGGATCTCCAGTATTTATACTGTCAATGCTATGGATAGGCAACACATCTTTTTTCTAATAACAGAATTAGAAAAAGTTTTTCTGGAGATCAATCAAAAAGCTCTGGGAAATTAAACCAGTCATGGTAGTGAGGCAACAAGAACGTGAACATTCTCTCATTGCTGTAGTAGAGACAAGGTATAAAGAAGCACATTTACCACAATGTAACTGAGAACATCAATTGTTATTTACTCATAAAATAATCTATTTTCAATCAAAAATGCAATTTTTCAACTTATTGTCACTTATTACAATTGGATTATTCAGCATATTTCCACAAAGTTACAAGTAAATGTCTGGAAAACAAAGTGTGATAACTTAGTTCTATTCCTGTAGTCCGCTGACTATCTCTCAGTCACCAAATATTTTCTGTTTTTTGAGACAGTACTAGTGACATGTGAACACTTATCTTGCTACATCTGTAATAACTCTTTAACAGCATCTTTCCTTAGTCATCATTTCGTGATGTCCTTAATTCATGTTGAATACATGAGAATGAAAGTGTAGCATCTATATAGTCAAATAACTAATGAACAGTATTTTTCAGAACAGTGTAAGCAGGACTGCAGCAAGCTTATTACTTAACTAACTGTAACATATAACACCTGTATGGGCTGTCATTTCAGATGCATACCACAGAAAAAGTTTGTTTAGGAATTATGAGCAGAATTATGTAATTACCTCAAGAACAAACTCTGTGCCTGCTTAGTGCTAATGTGACAGGTGCTTCATATATTAGATTAAGCAGATTGATGGATATTTCATTTCAAATCTAAGGAGTTGTTGGTTCCATTCTCTGCTCACTCTTGAGGGAAGCATGAGGTGGTGTAGCAGAGCAGGTGTTCCTAGTCACAAATCAGTGTATAGTGCATGCTTGCTCATGGGGCAGGATGAAGTGGATAGAGCTTAATCAGAGTTGTTGCCCCTGTGACATCTTTACTTAGGTAGTGAGCACTGCAGTGACTACATCACCACTAATGTCACTCAAACCAAGTGGACAGTATAACACCACGACATTCATTGAGCATCCATAACATTCTGATCATACAGTTGTTACTAACATGTGCTCACAGCAATTACAATGTAATTGTTGCTGATGCTTTGCCAAGGAAAGCAAAAATCACCTTATGAATGAGAATTTCTATTTGCAGTCTGTCTGAGACCAAGATCCAATGTGTCAATAAGGTTTTAACAAAATGGAGCGAAGGGCAGAGCCTCTACTTATTTTCTGCAGTTCTTGTACTTTGATCTTAATCAATTCCCGACATGTGCACACTAATGGTCCTTTTGGTTATTATAGTATTAATATGGTTATTATTAAAGGTTAATTGCTTTAACACATGATCACCTTAAGAAATAGTCTGTTTTGGGTTGAATATAATTCTGTATGCAGTATTATTTTGACTTTCAGTCCCTCTTCTGATGACTTATGGAATGTTGTCTGGACTGTTCTAACAGTCTCCAGTGGGTATTTTTTGTGATCTTATGAAAACCTTTGACTGTGCAAACCACCAAATTCTTTTGAAAAAGGCAGAATACTGAGGTTTAGGTGGTATTGTTGGCTTGTGACTACAATCATATCTACAGGATCAGAAGCAGATTTTAATGCTAAATGGCTCTTCTGGAGAACCTGCCTCATCTGAATGGGGCACAATAACATGTGGTGTGCCTCAAGGCTCTGTTTTGGGCCCACTGCTTTTCCTAACCTTTATTATTGATCTTCCTATTTG
This sequence comes from Schistocerca gregaria, assembly GCF_023897955.1. Classification (NCBI taxonomy): domain Eukaryota; kingdom Metazoa; phylum Arthropoda; class Insecta; order Orthoptera; family Acrididae; genus Schistocerca; species Schistocerca gregaria. Next base: position 276,639,953 of record NC_064926.1, read on the forward strand.
TTCTGAGACAAACAGCAAATTTACCATGATGATACCACAATTCTAATTGACGATTTGATTGATCATGATCTTGAACAAACTACAAATACTGTTTTTAATGACATCTTAAATTGGTTCTTCTCAAATGGTCTCTCACTCAATGCAGATAAAACTCATTATATGAGGTTCCATACATCACAAAGTAATCTCAATGAAATTAACATAAAATATAGAGAGCAACAAATACAGAAAGTTGAAGATACAAAATTCCTGGGTGCTTACATAGACAGCAAATGTAATTGGTCAGTTCACATTCTTCATCTATGTAAAAAACATAGCTTGGCAACATTTGCATTACGGGTAATTTCTTCAGTGGCTGAAGTTGACACAATTAAGGTTGCCTACTTTGGCTACTTCCACTCATTGATGTCAAATGCTATCATATGCTGTGGGAAACAACCACTTGCAAAAAAAAGTTTTCACCATCCAAAAAAAGAGCAATCAGAATAATGTGTGGGGTTCAACAAAGATACCCTTGCAGGCACTTGTTTCGGAAGATAGGTATTCTAACAACTGCCTCACAGTATATTTTTTCCTTGCTGACCTTTGTGTGCAAAAAATATTCTATCTACCAAGACAACAGTAAATTCCATGGCTATACCACCAGAAACAAAAACAATCTACATTTCAAAATGAAACATCTCACTCTGGTACAAAAAGGAGCAGCATTAAGCTGTTCAATGCTCTACCACTACATATCAAATATGTTCATACAGAACTGCCAAAATGTAAACAAGTTCTCAAAGATTACCTAACAGAAAAATCTTTTTATACTGTGAATGAATATCTGAAAGAAAATGTATACCATCACTAAGCTTATTGTGTCTAGAAGTAGCCCAATTGATTTTATTGTGCATTTAAGCATTAGCACACTTTTTGTAACAACAAATTGGCTGTACCTGTATTTACTCTTGTAGGCCTAATATCTGATTTAACTTTGTGCTCTTATCTTTAACCTTTATTTGAAACTCTTTTTTCTGTTAAATCATTGTTATGTTATCTAGCTGACATTGTATCTATTACTGTATTTATAGTATGTCTTATTTAAACTATGTACAATTTGGCATTGAATTGCCCTTGTATTTATTATAAGTTTAAATTGAAACCTGTACAATTTGACATGTTCCATATCCTTGTGATTGACTGAATAACTGTATCTATGGAACATGAAATAAATAAATAAATAAAATTGTGTTGCTTGTCACCCGAAGTTTGGAATGAGTAGTTGCACCTGGCAGTCAGTGCTGAATGCAGAAGTGTGCAATTGTCTTCACCGCTGTGAGAAGTACTCTCCTATGCTATATGTTCCCCATACCATAATCAAAAAATAATGTGAGGATCATTCTCCTGAAAGACTGATGCGCACAAGTCCTGAAATAAGTTCCTGCGAGCAGTAGTAATATATGAAAGGAAGCATCCTGTCAGGTGAAAGAATGGAGATCTCCCTGGTTTTTGCACCATTTATGATGGGGTTACAATAACAGGCTCATGCCATATCATAGTTCATAACCCTAAAATGTTTCTCACTTCACACTAAATCAAGTGCTAAGAGATGAACTGAGGAAAATTATTTACTTGTGCACTATTACCGAGTGCAAAAGAGCTCCTTAGTTCATGTCATGTGTCAATTTTGGTATCACCATATCTTACTTTCTCCTGGGATCAAAAGCAAGTGTACAGACTATCAGTGATTAATATTGTGATGAGTGATGATGTGATATTGGTTCCACTTACTACATCAAATCTGGTGTCAGTCAGTCAGCCATCGTGAACATATTGGGCACTGTTTATTGCTACACTTGTTGTGAGTCATGACCTCAAGTGCACACTGTCTATGCTGCATATATTTCAGACATAATACATCCTCCAAAAATTTAGTTAATGTAGCATGCAGGACACAGGTTGAGTAAAAATGAATTTTGTAAGTTGCCATTGCATTAATAATTCACAGGATATTTAATGCAATTTTTATTATTGTTTATCTTTTAAATTTTAATGGTATTTATGCCTGCAGTGCACACACACACACACACACACACACACACACACACACACACACACATACACACAGTCATTGTGTCTAATATGAGAGTCAACAAAATATGCACCAATCCATTCTTGCACCCATCAACTGGGTAAATTTCTCAGCTTTCTGGCTGTGCAAGAAATAATGGACATTTATTTCAATGAGCTGCTTAAAGAATGCTTGCCTGACTATCAGACAATTGACTGCAAGGATTTTATGAAAGAGTATACTTTCAATAAACAACCCATCCACCATCATTACATAGCATTTCTCGTATGTGCCATGGCACTGATCCTCCTAGTGCATGGAGGTTTATCTCCTAGAACCTGTTTCTATATTCATTCAAATGTCTCTTGTATTTGTAGATTCACTTAGAAATTTTGTATCACATTGAGGCCCAGTAATTATGAACAAATGTCATTAGCCTATCTTGGTTCTGAAACCAATACCCGAACAGCTCTGCTTTGATGGATGGGGCTGTTGTCCTGTAAATCAACCGTTATCTAGTTATTTCATGTATTTGTATTTAAAAACATATTTGTAACTAGGACAATGTATTAATATTTTCTGCAGCATTTAAGAATTCAGGTCCTATCATAACTGAGAGACCTAAATTAAACAGTCTGTTTAGGGAGACAGTTTACTGAGTTCATCATATGATGAGAACCATAGCTTGCTGAGAACCACATGTAGGTCAACTGATTGAAACAGATATGAATGATGTGGAATTGAACAGAGATAAATAAAACATCAGACAACTTGAACTTCTGCATTGCAACAGTGCAGTGAAAAAAATAAATAAATAAAAAATAAAAAAAATAAAAAAATTCCCTTGATGGAGTAACTAGTGGCAACTGTACAGAAAATTTGAGGCATATGACGTAGTAGCTGCTGTGAATTCAGAAAAGGAAAACAACAATGCAGGTGCTACCAATGCATTTTGAAAGAGGAACTTCTACAAAACCCAAAAATTAAATTAATTTTAGTGAGGAAAAAGATTAAAGAGATCAACATATATGTGAAAACATTGGGTGCTTAAAGTTAATCAACTCAAGCTGTTCAACATTTTCAGACTTAGTCTAATAGTAATAACAAATGCTTAATACACATGAATAGAAAAAAAGTAATAACAAAACAAGCATATTAAGATGCTCCAACAATTTAACATACCAGAAAAAATGGAAAATCTACTGTATGTGATTTACACCTCTATGGATCTGAGGAATCAAGCAGAGAACTGACTGGAAGTAATATTAATTATGTGCAGAGGACAAAGCAAAGAACAATATAGAGGAAAAAATAAAATATCTGAATTCACTGCAAGAAACAAAGAAGACAAATAGACAAAATAAAGAAAGGAAGATGCAAACTCATTTAATACACCTTTAAACACATCACCCCCCTCATCAATGTATTTAGGGGCAGTGTATGAGGCTAGATTCTATGAGGATGACAGAGCAAACTGCTTTCAAGACCTCATGACCAGAACAAACTGCAACAACAACATTGAGGACATTAGGAGAATATCAAATGGTTGCTTTGATAAGATAGTCCTTAGGAAATGAATGGATGAATGTTTGAAAACTATTAAAAAAACTTTTAGTTATTTTCTGTTTATATCTGCAGGAAATAGATGTATCTTTGAAAGTACTGCAGCTCAACATATGGCTTTGCAATGTATTTTAGAATATTACTGTATGCCTCTCTGTTGAGGGTGCCCTCAATTTCTCACAGGCACCCCATTCACCAAGCTGAGATGTAACCCAAAACACCACCAGGAAAGCATCCACTTATTTCCCTTTCCATGAAATATTTAGGATGGAAGTGCTCTCTCCATGGCCAACACATCTAATAATGTGAAAACCATTTGCCTGTTGTGAAAACTACATGTCTGTTTGAAAAATGCTAGATGAAACAGGGGTAACTATAAAACAAGGGACACAGATTATATAATGAGTGTTCTGCTCTACAATAACATACAGCCAGTTTTATCTAAACCATTTGCATTTAGATTCTTCTTCTTCTTCTGTACTTAAGGCTTTGGCACTTGTCCTGTTTTGTCCCCACTTCTCACTGACACCTCATTTTGCGTCTTCCTACATCCCTTCTTTCTCTTGGCTGGTACTGCATGGAAAGATATGGAATTCTCTCTGCACTCATTCTTTGTGAGTGATGTTTCCATAATGTTTTATTTTCTACAACAATTTAATTAATATTATAAATGTCTTGTTCATTCCTAATATCTCCATTTCTTGGACACAAGCTAGGCAAGTCAAGGATAAATAATTATGTATCGTGGATAGGATGAAAATTGCTGTATGGAACATATGAGGGATTGGAAATAAAAAAATGGAGCTAGACCACAAATTGAGATGTAAACAGATTGATTGCATTTACAATAACTTATACAATAATTTCTGATATCTCAGCTGAAATGGGGCATTGATCATGGCAGAATATATCTTCTAATGAGAAAATACAACTCTGCTTCAGCCAAAGTCAGTATCTCCCTCTGTAAAAACCATGCAATCAACCTTCTGACAAAGAGTAAGGCATTGCTTTATAGCAGCTTATCAACAAAGAGTCCTTTATCATTCAGTCTCCTTGTTGCATTTCTTGCACTTCCAGGAAACTACAATTGATGGCAACTGAGAAATGGGTTTAAAAACTTATAGCATGCATCCTTGAAATTAGTCATAGAATAATAAAAAAGTGAAGTTTGCAACTTTGTCTGGTTTTTCATTGTACTGAGAAATGGGTTGTCACTATGTAGTTGCAATCTCTTACTTGAAACACATAGTCCCCCACTGCCATCTATTTGTTAACATAGCCAATCCAGTAATGCCTAACTGTCCTTTTCAGCATGCAACATATCACACCATCTTCAGACGGGCAGAATCAGCTTCAGCATCCACAATGTTATGACAGTACACTGTCACATCTCAGGCTGTTCTCTTCTGTGTGTTACTATCATTTACATGTTCTTATTTAAGGACTTGTTCACATCACATTTTTCAGTCAAATGAACCTTTCGTGATTCTACCAGTTATAGTATGAGGAACATGTAGCAAAGGAGACTACCCCTTACAGCAGTGAAGATCTTTGTAAATATCTACATTCAGCACTGACTGTCAGCACCACCTTCCAAAATTCAGGTGATAAGCAACACAACTGTTAGAACAGTTCAGACACCATTCCACAGGTCATCAGGAGATGGATTGAAAGTCAAACACTGTATTCAGAACCATATTCAATCCAAAACAGAGTATTGCTTACGATAATTGAGTGCTAAAGCAATTACACTTTGTTAATACCTATATAAATATTTTGATAAGAAATTCTCATTTATAAGGCACTTTTCACTTTTCTTCGCAAAGCATTAGTAGCTGTTATATTGCAACTGTTGTGAGTAGATATGCGTAGCAGTTGTATGCTCAGAATGATATAAGTGCTCAGTGAATATTGTTGTGTTATGCTGTCCACATGGTCTCAATGATGTTGGTGGTGTTACACTTATTCTAGTACTGACTACCTAAATAAAGACAGTCTAAAGGCAACAACTCTGATTAAGCTCTTTTTACTTCATCCTGCTCCAGGAGCAAGCATACACTAAACACTGACTGGCAACAAGAAACACCTGCCCTGCTACACAACATCATGCTTCTCTCAAGAACAAGCAGAGAATGAAACCAAAAACTTCTAACATTTGAAATGAAACACCCATCAATCTGTTCAATCTAATATACAAAGCACCTGTGTCATGAGCACCAAGCAGGCACAGGGTTCATTTTTGAGGTAATTACATTAATTCTACAGATAATTCCTTAACAAATATTACTGTCTGATATGCAACTGAAATGACAGTCACTACACAAGTTTTATACATTACAGTTAATTAAGTAATAAGCTTCCTGTAACAACGCTGCCACTGTTCTGAAACATATTGACCATTACTTATTTGACAATATAGGTGGTACACTCTGAGTCACATGTATTCCCACATGAGTTAAGGGCATCACAAAACAATGACTAGGAAAGGATGCCATTAAAGTGTTACTACACAGATAACAAGACAAATGTTCACAAATCACTGTTATGGTCTCAAGAAACAATTTATATAAAATGCCATCCAGAAAATGTTTGGTGACTGAATGATAGTCAGTGGACTTCCAAGCCTGGAGCTGAATTATTATACTTCATTTACTAAATATTTACGAGCAACTTTGATGAAATATACTGAACAATCCAAACCTAATAAGGGACAATGAGTTGAAAAATTGTGATTTTGACTGAAATAAGTTTATTCTGTGAGTAAATTACAGTGTCTCTTGACATCTTTGTCTTTACTACAGCAATGAGAGAATGTTTACATTCTTGATGCCTCACTACTGTGACAGGTTTAATTTTTAATGGCTTTTTGAGCCAACATGTTCTGTCATTGCGTATGGTTTTCTGCAGAGTAGCCTTTTTCAATTGAGAGTTTGTTATTCATAGCTTAAAAGTCTCCCTAAGGATGTTCACATTTTGAAATCAATGCTGTAATGTTGCTCTTCATTCCTCTCTTTTGGGGATAGTGCGAATCATAATGCCCCCAAGAAAAAATATTTTGTAATTTTATAAGTACAAAAAAAGATGTGTTTGCCTGTTCATTAAATTGACTGTATAAACACTGGAGGTTCTTTAAAAATATAATCATGTTTGTTGATGAGCATTTAAGTTTTCCATACTCTTAGGGCAGAAAAATGCTAATAGTTGTGACAGTTATTATAAAGTATGCTCTAGTCCCTAATCCTAGTTATAGGTATGTGAATAATACTCAGTGATATATACTTTTTGTATTCTGAGCCTTGGCAACTACTTATTTGAAATGGAATCCATATTCACTTCAAAGCTGACTTAAGGAACACATCAGCTGGTATTCTTCTCGCAAGTAGTAACTGAATCTTGACAAAAACCTTGGATTTGTGGCAACCCTGTAAATGATGTGTTACTTCCTTGATGACACATAATTATTCTGCTAACTCACTTGATCTATTTGTATCACTTTCATAGAATAACCTATGATTAACATGTAAGGTGTGAAATAAGGTTATAAATTTATGGTTTTGAGTCCAGAAAATTCATGCAACAAGGAAATTGCAATGAATATAATTTTTACATTGTAGTTTAGCTGACATAGCCACAATTGGGACAATAAGGGAGAGACTAACACGGTAGCTCTGTACTAACACTGAGGTAACATGGTCTTCTGTGAAGTGGAGGCAGCTTTGGCTTACATTTCCAGTCTCACTGAAGGCCATATTTTTATCAGTTTTGTGGCAGAGCTACATGCCACATTCCTATACTACTTGAGAGACATGCAACAGCAAGTAAATGTAGACTGCTTCAAAGTCGAGTATGAGAAATATCTTACTAATTGATGCTGATATGGGCTCATTCATATTACAGATACCTTACATCTCATTATAATAGGCTTTCATTGTGTGGTTTTCATGGTAAGTAGGTCCACATGCTTAGCTGAGTAGTAATGTGCTTGTCTCCCATGCAGCAGGTCCACGTTTGATTCCCGGCTGGGTTGGAGATTTTCTCTGCCATGAACTGGGTGTTGTGCTGTCCTCATCATCATCTCATCATCGCCAATGTGCAAGTCATCAAATGTGGCATCACCTGCAATAAGACTTGCACCTAGTAGCCGAACTTCCTCCGAATGGGGCCTCCTGGGGAAGAATGCAATAGAATCATTTCATTTCATTTCATGGTAAGTAGCATTTCATCCGTACTTGCACAGTGCATAATCTAATAGTGTTTTCCATTATCTCACATCAGAGAGAAATTAATCATCAACAGACTATTCTCTCATATTATCTCAACCAGTCTGACAATATTCAGGTAGTTTACTGACTCCACCCCTGTAGAATTCTACAGAATATAAGTTAAAGATGTCATCAACCTTTGTCCAGAAAGGTATTTTCTTGACAATTTTTTGATGAGGAGGATGAGTGGTAAACATTTGAGGGTGCCAGATGAGCAGAATAAATACTTAAGGATGATGTTTAAAACAAACTCCTGGAAATTTTTGTTTGTGAAATCAGCAGAGGGCATTATCTTACAGAGGCAACATGTGATACCATTTTTAGGTTGCTTTTTTTTATAATGTGAGCAAAAGGTATGTTAGCTGTTGGTAACAAATACCAGTAGCAAAAGGCACTGCCCTGGGAAACATTTCATAGTGTACAACACCTTTTTTGGGACACCAGATGCAAAATATAATGTTTATACTGCCCTTTGCTTGAGCATATCTTTTTCTTAGGGCTCAGCCATTAATTTGTTCTTAAGAAGTTGACATAAAGGTATCATAATTCTCCAGCAGTTACAACATAGCATTGGAATTTTGAGTGAGTGAATAGATTATGTTCAAGCAAAAATGCAGCAATAGTCCCCCTTTGACTTTCATTGCTTTAAGTTAGTACATACAGTACTCTGACTCCCGACTTCTGAATCCTGGCTATTGAATGCAAATGTTGCATTGCATTTAAATGGTGTCAGTGGACCAGATATTCCTGTACTGAGACTTCCTGAGTATGGAAAATCATTCATGCTAGAACGATCTTTCTTGAAATAAGAAAAACGTTTTCTGATATGTTTTCCCAAAAGCATTCACCTCACACGCAATGTAATGGTCCTTGTTGCCTTCACCCTTCTATTAAACTGACAGCAAATAATATGTCTTAACTGTTAGATCTTCTACCACACATGCTGTATTTTACAACTCTTGCACAATGTTCATAAGTTTCAAGCATGCAAAATCCCAGACATAACTGAAAGATAAATACTAGAACTGCAAATCAAAAAATGACAGTTAATAACACACTCATAGCATTGTACTATCTGTGTTTAGTTTGTCAGACAGTTCCTAGCATTAGGCAGCAGACAGTGTATTGGTGGTAACTGTCAGCCGGGAGCTGCTGTAGGGTGACAAAATTATCGAATGTGAACTGTTCCAGTCTTGACACAGCCACTAGGTGTTTGACAGAATTGTTTCTAGAAGTTTTAGTGTTACCCCTGTGTTAGTTAGAAAAGCATATTATCTTTGTGGTTACATAAAATAGAACCATATCAGACCCAATTTAAAAAGTAAGATAACGAAGAGTATTGAACTTCTGACTTCATTTCTACATTGCACAATGTTTACTGATAGATCATGTACAGATACAGCTCTGTAACGGCTTGTGAAGAGTGACAATACTTCATCAATACAGTTCTGCATCCTGGAGTGTCACCAGATTGTGCAAACGGCAGACTTAGAATTCTGAATGGGCCCAGTTATATTGGATGCTTTAAGTGAATTACTCCAACTTAGTCTCTGTGGGAGCTGGCTGGTGGCCAGGCTTTAAATTTTAAGACTGTGCATCAGTATCTACAATAAAATCCAGTTGTACTCTTTAATATTTGAAATGCAGAAGTGTAGTAAACAATAAGCAACAAATTAAAAGAGACAAATATCTTTTTAGATAGCATAATAAAAAAAAATCAGTTCTAAAGTCAGACCTGTAGTTAAATGTTAACATTTAATTTAAGCAGATAGCAGCATTCTTGTTGTATAGGAAATGTGCTGACACAACCTTACCACCCATGAACTTATATGTAGTGGAGTATAGTGAAACTTCAGACCATACTTACAAGTTAATTAAGGGAAGCATAATCAGAAGCAAAAGTGAATTAAAACAGAACTGTAACTGGGAAATGTTTGTAGGGCAATTAATAGCAGCACTTTTACGCAGACAAATATTCACAATAATATGACTTCTCCTATAGTGAGTTACTGTGAAGATTTTGGCTTCAGTACAGTTTTGATAAACTTACAATTTGGAATGTGGAAATATGTGTATGTTGTTCAGTGCTGCTAGCAACTTGTCATGGTACAAATTTACAAAAAATGACACAAGATGAAAGCTTAGACGTTGTTATAGGCAATGTGTGATAAAATTACTGAGAAGAGAAGCGATAAAACGGGGCCTTGATATTGAAACAGTGGCAGTATTTGATACAAGTGGGGAGCAGGAAATTGATAAGGGGGTACCCCTCAGAGGATTACAGGCTCTTTTTGTGATGTGGGCACAGCTAACGCAGACATCAATGCTCATGCAGTTTTATCTCTGAGATTTTGCTCCTATACTGCATGTTTTCCTCCACCTCATCTGTTCATTGTTTCACAGTTATCTCCTACTGTTAATCTGTCTTCTTCTATTTTGTATAAAAATTACATTGTTAATATATGAATGTCTTAAAGTAAAAAATAATTTCACAGTGTCGGAGAAAATTTTACTCTATAATGCCATATGATTAAAATCGGAAGCTTTTTGGGATGTCAAAAGAAATTATACAGTATTTATTACTGTTTATGTTGAAAACACTTTGAATGTGAAAGAACATTTACTGTATCTTGAATTTTTACTGTGTCTGAACTTCACAAAATCTCTGTTATAAGAAGTTGGTCATGGGAAGATTTTCATGGACTTTTCAAACATAATTTACTTTTGATCAGTACTATTAAGATAAAGTTGTAGTATGTTGTATTTTTGCTGTACTGAAATAGATGAAGATATATACTCATGAAATTTTAATGCTTTGGGGCTCTATGTGCAATATGGGAAAGAAATTTGGTTTTGTGAAGTGGGATGGTAGGCTGAAAATATTTCTACTTTTCTATTGCAGTAAAAGTCAGCTGCTGTTATTGATAATATTGTCACAAAAGAAGCTAAGTAGCAGAGTCACTGCAGTGTAGTGCAATTCACCTGAACTATGAAATTTTAATTTCTATATTCATTCGAGTACATTATAGAAGTATCCACAAGTGGCAGGAATCATTGTAATGGAATGTTCTGTAGCTGTATATATGCTGCATGCATTCTGACCAGAAGCAGTTCACTCTATGGTCTTGTATTTGCAAGTGCTGAATAAATCTTCATCATGTGAAGTTAGTGTTTATCATTCATCTACTTACACCTTCATCTATGTGACAATATTAAAATATCTAAAGTTTTGGTAAGCAAAAAATGATGACGAGAAATAGAAATATTACATCTATATTGCCAGCTTGTGTTAACTGTGTGTCTGCATTTGTTACTGAGAGAAAAATTCACTATAGAAGGTGGTTTGTAATATCGTAAAAGCAAAATGAATTACGAAGACTGAATATAATGAAATGTTAAAAGGATCAGTTTCTGTGTTTATTGTTTCTTCGTTCAAAGTATATGCTATGTTATTATGAGTGAGGTCTTCCAACAAGAACCATGGACCTTGCCATTGGTGGGGAGGCTTGTGTGCCTCAGTGATACAGATAGCTGTACCGTAGGTGCAAGCACAACGAAGGGGTATCTGTTGAGAGGCCAGACAAATGTATGGTTCCTGAAGAGGGGTAGCAGCATTTTCAGTAGTTGCAGGGGCAACAGTCTGGATGGTTGACTGATCTGGCCCTGTAACACTAACCAAAATGGCCTAGCTGTGCTGGTACTGTGAACGGCTGAATGCAAGGGGAAACTACAGCCGTAATTTTTCCCAAGTGCATGCAGCTTTACTGTATGGTTAAATGATAATGGCATCCTCTTGGGTAAAACATACTGGAGGTAAAATAGTCCCCCATTCAGATCTATGGGTTGGGACTACTCAGGAGGATGCCGTTATCATATAAAAGAAAACTGGGGTTCTACGGATCGTAGTGTGGAATGTCAGATCCCTTAATCGAGCAGGGAGGTTATAAAATTTAAAAAGGGAAACGGATAGGTTAAAGTTAGATATAGTAGGAATTAGTGAAGTTTGCTGGCAGGAGGACCAAGACTTTTGGTCAGGTGAATACAGGGTTATAAATACAAAATGAAATAGGGGTAATGCAGGAGTCGGTTTAATAATGAATAAAAAAACAGGAGTGCAGGTAAGTTACTACAAACAGCATAGTGAACGCATTATTGTGGCCAAGATAGACATGAAGCCCATGCCTACTACAGTAGTACAAGTTTATATGTCAACTAGCTCTGCTGATGATGAAGAAGTTGGAGAAATGTATGATGAAATAAAAGAAATTATTCAGATAGTGAAGGGTGACGAAAGTTTAATAGTCATGGGTGACTGGAATTTGGTAGTAGGAAAAGGGAGAGAAGGAAACGTAGTAGGTAAATATGGATTGGGGCTAAGAAATGAAAGAGGAAGCCACCTGATAGAATTTTGCACAGAGCACAACTTAATCATAGCTAACACTTGGTTCAAGAATCATAAAAGAGGGTTGTATACATGGAAGAAGCCTGGAGATACTGACAGGTTTCAGATAGATTATATAATGGTAACACAGAGATTTAAGAACCAGGTTTTAAATTGTAAGACATTTTCAGGGGCAGATGTGGACTCTGATCACAATCTATTGATTATGGACTGTAGATTAAAACCGAAGAAACTGCAAAAAGGTGGGAATTTAAGGAGATGGGACCTGGATAAACTGACTAAACCAGAGGTTGTACAGAGTTTCAGGGAGAGCATAATTGACAGGAATGGGGAAAAAATTACAGTAGAAGAAGAATGGGTAGCTTAGAGAGATAAAGTAGTGAAGGCAGCAGAGGATCAAACAGGTAAAAAGACTAGGGTTAGTAGAAACCCTTGGGTAACAGAAGAAATATTGAATTTAATTGATGAAAGGAGAAAACATAAAAATGCAGTAAATGAAGCAGGCAAAGAGGAATACAAACATCTGAAAGATGAGATCGACAGAAAGTGCAAAATGGCTAAGCAGGGATGGCTAGAGGACAAATGTAAGGATGTTGAGGCTTACCTCACTAGGGGTAAGATAGATACTGTCTACAGGAAAATTAAACAGACCTTTGGAGAAAAGAGAACCACTTGTATGAATGTCAAGAGCTCAGATGGAAACCCAGTTCTAAGCAAAGAAGGGAAAGCAGAAAGATGGAGGGAGTATATAGAGGGTCTGTACAAGGGTGATGTACTTGAGGACAATATTATGGAAATGGAAGAGGATGTAGATGGATATGATGTGGGAGATACGATACTGCATGAAGAGGTTGACAGAGCACTGAAAGAACTGAGTCGAAACAAGGCCCCGGGAGTAGACAACATTCCATTAGAACTACTGACGGCCTTGGGAGAGCCAGTCCTGACAAAACTCTACCATCTGGTGAGCAAGATGTATGAGACAGGCAAAATACCCTCAGACTTCAAGAAGAATATAATAATTCCAGTTCCAAAGAAAGCAGGTGCTCACAGATGTGAAAATTACTGAACAATCAGTTTAATAAGTCATGGATGTAAAATACTAACGCGAATTCTGTACAGACCAATGGAAAAATTGGTAGAAGCCGACCTCGGGGAAAATCAGTTTGGATTCCATAGAAATATTGGAATACGTGAGGCAATACTGACCCTACAACTTATCTTAGAAGCTAGATTAAGGAAAGGCAAACCTAGGTATCTAGTATTTGTAGACTTAGAGGAAGCTTTTGACAATGTTAACTGGAATATTCTCTTTCGAATTCTGAAGGTGGCAGGGGTAAAATACAGGGAGCAAAAGGCTACTTACAATTTGTACAGAAACCAGATGGCAGTTATAATATTCGAGGGACATGAAAGGGAAGCAGTGGTTGGGAAGGGAGTGAGACAGGGTTGTAGCCTCTCCCCGATGTTATTCAATCTGTATATTGAGCAAGTAGTGATGACATTGTAATTCTGTCAGAGACAGCAAAGGACCTGGAAGAGCAGTTGAACCAAATGGACAGTGTCTGAAAGGAGGATATAAGATGAACATCAACAAAAGCAAGATGAGGATAATGGAATGTAGTCGAATTAAGTCAGGTGATGCTGAGGAAATTAGATTAGGAAATGAGGCACTCACAGTAGTAAAGGAGTTTTGCTATTTGGGGAGCAAAATAACTGATGATGGTCGAAATAGAGAGGATATAAAATGTAGACTGGCAATGGCAAAGAAAGCGTTTCTGAAGAAGAGAAATTTGTTAACATCGAGTATATATTTAAGTGTCAGGAAGTTGTTTCTGAAAGTATTTGTATGGAGCGTAGCCATGTATGAAAGTGAAACATGGACGATAACTAGTTTGGACAAGAGGAGAATAGAAGCTTTCAAAATGTGGTGCTTCAGAAGAATGCTGAAGATTATGTGGGTAGATCATATAACTAATGAGGAGGTATTGAATAGAATTAGGGAGAAGAGAAGTTTGTGGCGCAACTTGACTAGAAGAAGGGATCGGTTGGTAGGACATGTTCTGAGGCATAAATGGATCAGCAATTTAGTATTGGAGGGCAGAGTAGAGGGTAAAAATCGTAGAGGGAGACCAAGAGATGAATACACTAAACAGATTCAGAAGGATGTAGGTTGCAGCAAGTACTGGGAGATGAAGAAGCTTGCACAGGATAGAGTAGCATGGAGAGCTGCATCAAACCAGTCTCAGGACTGAAGACCACAACAACAACATGAGTGAGGTTGAATTATATTGAGAGCACATTTCTACTAAGTGTAGTATAATGACATTTAGGGCACTATGGAGTCATGTGGAAGCTATGGAGAAGTATTTTGTGTAATTTATGATATTATGATGAAGCTTATAAAGTTTATTGGAGATATATGGTGAAGTTCTGTGACATGTTCTGCAATGTTGATGATGAGTATCATGATGTTAAGGTGATGATGTTTTAGGGACTTATTGGTGTTCTGATTTGTTATTTATCTTACTTTTATTTGTGACAGTGCACTGTATATGATTTTTAAAAATGGTTAGGGTGAGTTTATTCTATGTGGCATTGTGATGTTTCTGTCTAAAGTTATGTTCATTAATTTTGTAGATGCTTGCAGTGGGTCTGACGCATTTGTGGGGTGTGAATTTCAGTTAGTAACTTCATTCTGGAAGAGAGAAATTACTATGATTATTCATTTGGAGTGCTGAATATAATGTTGTAGATGACTATAAAATGATAACAATTGAGGTTTAACTTTGGGAGTTGTCTGACTTACTAATTACACAACTGAAAATAAATAAAAATGTCTGCTTGTGTCTGTATATGTGCAGATGGATATGTGTGTGTGTGTGTGTGTGTGTGTGTGTGTGTGTGTGTGTGTGTGTGTGCAAGTGTATACCTGTCCTTTTCCCCATAAGGTGAGTCTTTCCACTCCCGGGATTGGAATGGCTCCTTACCCTCTCCCTTAATACCCACATCCCTTCATCTTTCCTTCTCCTTCCCTCTTTCCTGACGAAGCAACATTTAATGACCTGTCCTATATCTGTACATGATGTTACAGGACCAAAACTAAATAAATAAATAAATTCCAGTTGTTTCATTCATCAATAATTGGTAGACAGTTCTGTATTTTCCATTATTGGTCATAAAAATTCCATTTCAAAATTATCATAAAATATATAATTATTTTATTCCTATAAATTTTATTCATATCCTATTAAAAAAACATGGAACTCATAAGTAATGCAATATCATCAATGTGAAATAAGTGTTTACTTAAATGTGACTCTGTTTGGTGAAGATCTAGAAATCTAAAACTTCAAGTTATTTGCAGATGATGTCGGAACTGGCAATAAATTATGAGGCTGTTTCAAGTGTGAACTAATATTTTCACTGTAACACCACAAACACAGACACCCTAAAATGTATTTTGACTATAGGTGGAAGCAAAAATTCTTTTAATAATCAAAATGAGTATTTTATTGTTTTTAACCAACGTAACAACTATCACTGGAATTGCTATCCTACAGTACTGTTACTCACCTAATTCTGTCTAGCATTTACAAATCAGACAGTACTGGTAAACAAATACAAATATTTAGTTTACATTGAACCATGGCAGACAGGTATACCAGAAAGAATGCTATACATTTTAGCGTTTGGCCAAAAGGCCTTCTCATGAAGTTGTAGGCATGCACACATTCACACAGGCACATTTAATACACACAGGTGACCACTGTCTCAAGCTGACATATGGTGGCCAAGAAACACCTGAACATGCTGCACAACACAATGTGTCTCACTTCAACAATTGTTTCATTGCCTGCACCATCTGGATGCTGCCTACCAATACCAGCTTTTCTTAGCTCCACAGGTGGGAACTCTTCCTGCAATATAACCTTTGTTCCCGTAACCTCACTGTCCTCAGCCTTTGCTACTCTCTGTGCTTCACTTACGTTGCACCATGTATAGCACAACACAGCCTTCCATTCCACCAACACACCCACCATTCCTTTCCCACTTCAATATCTCTCTTTCCCCCCACCCCCACTCCCTCAGCCGAAACCATCCAACTGCACCCTGCTGCCCTTCCCTGTCTGTGCATGCTCCCACAAGCTGCACTACACATCCTCCACCCTCACCCTGTCATTTACCACCCCGCCCCCTCCCCCATCCTTTCTCCATGCTCCATGCCTCCTCCTTATCCTCACCACCTGATTTCTGCTCCTATCATGTGCAGATACAACTTAGTCTGGCTACAATGGCCAGAGACAATGGTCACGAGTGTGTATGTAGCAGTTCTTTTGTTGTGCCTGACTTTGATGGTGAGTAGCAATCTATCCCTTGCATAATACTTCTCATTTAAGTCCATCAGATAATATCAGCAGGAACTTATACAAGCAAAAAGTTAGCAAATAATGGGAATTACTGCCAGAGAATGAAGTCACCTCCAGACCAGGGATGAAGTTGAACTGAAAAAAGAAGAAGAATCCACGGAGAAGGCATGAAAGCTGCTTGGGAACACCAAAGATCGAAATATAATAGTTTCATCTGACCCAACAGGATCCCATCACAGCTAACAAAATAGTATTAATAATAAGCAGCGCTCATGCATGATCATCATTTAGATGTCTCTTTAAGAAGATAAGGATTTGGCTACCATACTACTTGATTGTATATTTACTCTCTCATGGAAAAAATCAAAATCCAGGATGGAATTTATATTCTCTCATGGAGCTTGTTATAAATAACTTACCACAGTTCAAAAGGAACAATGATGTATGTAATTACAGTACCAGAAATAGAAATGACATTCATTACTCCACATTAAGGTTGTCTTTAGCACAAAATGGATGCACATTGTCGCATCCAAAATTTTTGATCACATACCCAGTGATATAAAATGTCTGACAGATCAAAAAGTACTGAAATGGTTTTTCCTTGACAACTATTTCTTTTGCATAGAGGAAATACTATTTCTGTAATCTCCTTTAAAAAGTTGTTAATAGTCAGAACTTAGCCATTTTTTTACATAAGAAAGGCTAATGTGAATGTTAAATGACTCATTTCACATAATTAAGATTAATTGTACAAATTATCCATGGAACTAACTAACTAATTAACTAAATAATGTATAATAAACTGATCTAAACAGGTGAAAAGTATTTTTGCAGGCAATAGAAGATATGTGTGATAGAAACCATTTTATTTAGGCTTAAACATTTTTTATTGATCAATAAGAGTCTCCCTGCTTGCAGAACATGTTAGAATGCAAGCTACTATTTATGGTGAGAACTCATCAGATCAGTGCCTATAAATATTCAGTATATAGTGATGTATTACTTTTTTGTTATGTTTCTGTCTGTAGCTTTTATAAGAATGTTCATTATTTTTATGTTATGAGAATAACATTGGAGACTATTTTTGCATTATGTAACATGCTGTCTGATTTATTTATCACTTCAGTACTGAGTTTTTAATGAGAATATTTTTCAGCAGCAACAAAAAATATATCAAAGCTAGGATAGTTTCTGCTACTTAACATTCAATGTCAGTCTTTGTCATCACTATGAATTACCTGTCTCAGTCTTTTGAACTCAAATGTTACAGAACACAACCATACTTTTCTCCAAATAAAACTTTGAATTCAGATCCAGCTACATCTCTCTTAAGAGCATTTGATTTTCTTATAATGATGAGTCTGCTGTGGTTCATCTCCTTAGTCTTTATCCCAGGTTCATGGATCAAGAAGGCATTGTCCAAAATGTCAAAATCATAGTCCATTACACACATGATATATCCCTGAAATAGTGATGGAAATTTCATTACAATTATAAAGTGACAAGTATAACAGCCAAATCCAATGCTTCCATTAGATTATATATTTTTAGATAATTTTATTTATCTATTTATCTCTTGTTATGTTGATCCATGGTGACAGTATCACAGGCTTTGGAACATGTCAGAGATCTATGGCAGCACACAAAAACAAAATAAAATGATTTCATATTAGAGTAAACAGTAATTTAGGTTCTGCTACAGAAAATCAGTTTTGAGAGATAAATAAATATTACAAAATAATAAAAAACAAAGATTCCAAGACTTACCAAGCGGGAAAGCGCCGGTAGATAGGCAAAATAAATAAAACACACAAACACACACACAGAATTTCTAGATTTTGCAACCGACGGTTGCTTCTTCAGGAAAGAGGGAAGGAGAGGGAAAGACAAAAGGACGTGGGTTTTAAGGGAGAGGGTAAGGAGTCATTCCAATCCCGGGAGCGGAAAGACTTCCCTTAGGGGGGAAAAAGGACAGGTGTACACTCGCACACACACACATATTCATCCGCACATACACAGACACAAATGTCTGCTTGTGTATATATATATATTGCCCAGTGGATGTAAGGATTCCAAGTTTCTTAAAAAGATTCCTGCATTTGGCTCTAGGGTGGACTCCACATGTGATCCTTATGGCTCATTTTTGTGCACACAGTAAGGCTGGACTCCACATGTGATCCTTATGGCTCATTTTTGTGCACACAGTACTTTTTTAACCAGTGACTGATTACCCAAAATATAATAACCATAATAGGCTGAATTCACGATTTCCATACTTCTATAAGAAGAAACAATGCACAATGCATAAGTTGCTGAACTCAATCTTTTGCACAGATCCAGGTTGTTGTTTAACCAATTCAGTTTGCTGTCAATATGCAAGCCTAGGTATTTTGAGGTATCCACCTTGGTTATCACCTACTCACATTTTTTTACTACTATTCCTCATCTCTGAATGTTATGTGGAACTGAACGTAGTTCGTTTTAGTGTAATTTAACGAAAGCCATTAATGTTATATCAGTTCACTGATTCACTTATTTGCTGTTTCCTCAAGTTTATCTACTGAATTATCAATAAGTAGTCTAGTGTCATGAGCAAAAACAGTGAATCTACAATATTCTGTACACAGAGGCAGAACATTTATAAAGATAATAAAAAGTAGAGATGGCCTAGAACTAAAAGGAAGCTAAACATGTAAGCCAGCAGATAGAATCATGCCAGCAACATGAGGTACTATGTAATGTATAATACAGTTCTTAATGAGGCCTCACAAATGCTGAAAAACATATTCATGAAGGCAAGAACTGTTGGACTGTGAAATGAAATGAAAACCAAATTCAGCTTTTTAAGGAAAGAAATAAAAAATGCTGCAGTGTGCAGAGAAAAAATAAAAATAAGTAATTAGGAATATTTGAGTTTATTGATTCAAACATGGTAGCTTTTATAGCCCTAATTAAAGAACATTTTATAACAGTAACATAACTAAAAGCTTTTCTTGGAAACATATTCAGTAAATTGTTGCTATACTCATGTAGCCATGTCACTGAAATCTTTTGCCATAGTTTTGATGCGAGTAACTTCTAAACATCTCAAGTAAGTAGTTGTAAAACACTGTCTAGCAAACAAGATAATCCAGATGCTATTAATTTTTTACCAGCCATAAATCTCACAAATTTTTCTAAGGCTTTGAAGAAAATTATGTTTGCCAGAATTATAAACTTTGTGGAGGCCATAACATCATCATCATAAGCCAGTTTGGTTTTCAAAAAGGATTGTTGGCAGTAGATGTTAAATATGTTCTGCTGGTGCTGTTTTAGATATAAAATACTTTTAACAAAAGCCAAGTATACATATAAAAAAATTCCTATTGAAAATGCCTGGGGTAGGTAGAAAAGAGCTGCTTATGGATGTGACCCATCAACCAATCTGAGGGATCTATGCCAAATCGCCATTGAGGAGTGGGACAATCTGGACCAACAGTGCCTTGATGAACTTGTGGATAGTATGCCATGACAAATACAGGTATGCATCAATGCAATAGGATGTGCTACTGGGTATTAGCGGTACCAGTGTGTACAGCAGTCTGGACCACAACCTCTGAAGGTCTCACTGTATGGTGGTACAACATGCTATGTGTGGTTTCTCATGATCAATAAATAGGGAGAAATGATGTTTGTGTTGATCTCTATTCCAATTTTCTGTACAGGTTTCGGAACTCTTGGAATGGAGGTGATACAAAACTTTTTTGATGTGTGTATGTAGGTAAAATTAGTGTTACATGAAGTGGATCAATTCAGGTCTTTCTAACAAAAAGTAGGAAGGTGTTGGATAGAGCAGAAGATGTTTAATCATCATCATAATTTATACCATGAATTGTGTTTTGCCTCAGTATTAGGTTCTGGGTGCAATACTTTTTATTGTTTGTGCTAATGACATACCTATTTGTGCAGAGTGTTATAGTTTACCATCTTTTCTGATAGCATGGCATAGTTATTAAGAACAGAAAATACAAACTTTCAATCTCAGTAAATACTGTTTTAATAGATGTTGTAAAATGGTCTTTCTGTTAATGTTAGTCAAACAGGTTTTATATGGCTTCACACAACTTTTAATAATATAAATAATGTAGTAAAACTGGATGATGGTGCACTGATAGCAAGATGGTACTACAAAATACCAATATTTAGATACAAAAATGAAACTTCACTGGTCAAGCCACATTCTGCATATTCTGAAAAGGTTGTTCTGCAATTGACACATTGATTACCCTCATAGAAACTTGTTAATCTGCAATTTATAATCCCTTTCATGCATGGAGAAAACTTTTCGTGAATTCAAAATCTTCACGATTACGCATGATATGTATTGTCCATGACACTTTATAAGAAAAAAGCCTCTCTGTGAACCTAATAGTGACAGTAAAGGAAAAGATGATTTCAGCCTTGGTATTACAAACAGTGTATTGTGCAGAAGGAGACCCAGTTCATGGCTGTAGGCTGTTTAATGTCTTCTCTGCACAGGATAGTGATAACTTTAAGCATTTTCTGTTGTCACATCATTTTATGCCATAGAAGTGTTCCTGATACTAATGTGCAATATGTATGTACTAGTAACTTAGATTTATTTTCAAATCCTTTTGTGTGTTGAAATGTAACTGATACAACTAGAGAGATTTCAAATAGTGATACCTTGGACTAGTAAAGTATTACTGTATGGGATCAGGGGTTTTTAATTTTGGAAATTTGGTATTTTAATGAGCTGTTGCATTTTGAGATAATATTTTTGGATGTAAATCAGGGGGTCATACAAATTCTTTTTCATAAATGTGCTAGTTAACAATCTAATGCAGAAATTAAGCAGATGCTGTGAAAATGATTGTTTAGCACTCCATCTTCAGGCAATCAGTGGCCTACAGGGACCATCTGACTGCCTTGTCATCCTCAGTGGAGGATGCGGATAGGAGGGGTGTGCGGTCAGCACACTGCTCTCCTGGCCATTATAATGGCATTCTTGACTGACACTGCTACTATTTGGTCGAGTAGCTCCTCAATTGGCATCATGAAACTTAGTGCACCCCGAAAAATGGTCACCCATCCAAGTGCCAACCACACCCGACAGCACTTAACTTCGGTGATCTCACGGGAACCAGTGCATCCACTATGGCAAGGTTTAGGTTACAATAATTTTCAATTACTGCATGAAATACAATCTATGGCATGAAAACAAAAATCCTACAAGACCGACTACAATAAAAAAAAATTGCAATGAAAATGTAATGTATTTTGGAACCTTTTGAAAGTGGAAAATTTACAACATCAAAAGAAAGAGGGATAATATAGAATGTAATGTTTTATGTAAGAAAAGTAAAATTTCATACAAGATTGAAATGTTATTATATATAGGTGGAAATTTTAAATAATTAGTCAAATGAAAACCTTTGTAAAATTGGTTGTTCTGTATGTTGTGTTGCGGCCTTCAGTCCAGAGACTAGTTTGATGCAGCTCTCCATGCTACTCTATTCTGTACAAGCTTCTTCATCTCCCAGTACCTACTGCAACCTACATCCTTCTGTGTCTGCTTAGTGTATTCATCCCTTGGTCTCCCTCTACAATTTTTACCTTCCATGCTGCCTTCCAACACTACATTGGTGATCCCTTGATGCCTCAGAACATGTCCTATCAATCTATTCCTTCTTCTAGTCAAATTGTGCCACAAATTTCTCTTCTTGCCAATTCTATTCAGTATTTCCTCATTAGTTATGTGATCTACCCATCTAATCTTAAGTATTCTTCTGTAGCACCACATTTTGAAAGCTTCTATTCTCTTGTTGTCCAAACTATTTATCATCCATGTTTGATTTCCATACATAGCTACACTCCATACAAATACTTTCAGAAACGACTTCCTAACATTCAAATCTATACTCGATGTTAACAAATTTCTCTTCTTCAGAAATGCATTCCTTGCCATTGTCAGTTTACATTTTATATCCTCTCTACTTTGACCATTATCAGTTGTTTTGCTCCCCAAATAGCAAAACTTATCTAGTACTTTAAGTGTCTTATTTCCTAATCTAATTCCCTCAGCAACACCCAAATTAATTTAACTACATTCCATTACCCTCATCTTACTTTTGTTGATGTTCATCTTATATCCTCCTTTCAGACACTGTCCATTTGGTTCATCTGCTCTTCCAGGTCCTTTGCTGTCTCTGACAGAATTACAATGTCATCAGGGAACCTCAAAGTTTTTATTTCTTCTTCCATGGATTTTAATTCCTACTCCAAATTTTTCATTTGTTTCCTTTACTGCTTGCTCAATATACAGATTGAATAACATCAGAGATAGGCTATAACCTTCTCTCACTCCCTTCCCAACCACTGCTTCCCTTTCATGCCCCTTGACTCTTATAACTGACATATTGTTTCTGTACAAATTATAAATAGCCTTTCGCTCCCTGTATTTTATCCCTGCCAACTTCAGAATTTGAAAGAGAGTATTCCAGTCAACATTGACAAAAGCTTTCTCTAAGTCTACAAATTCCATAAATGTAGGTTTGCCTTTCCTTAATCTATCTTCTAAGATAAGTCATAGGGTCAGTATTGAATCGCATGTTCCAACATTTCTACAGAATTGAAACTGATCTTCCTCGAGGTTAGCTTCTAACAGTTTTTCTATTCATGTGTACAGAATTTGCGTTGGTATTTTGCAGTCATGACTTATTAAACAGATAGTTTGGTAATTTTCACATGTGTCAACCTTTTTTTTCTTTTCTTTCTTTCTTTTTTTTTTCCTTTTCTGGAATTATTATATACTTCGTGCAGTCTGTGTGTATTTCACCTGTCTCATACATCTTGCTCATCAGATGGTAGTGTTTTGTCAGGACTGGCTCTTCCAAGGCTGTCATTAGTTCTAATGAAATGTTGTCTAGTCCTGGGGCCTTGTTTCAACTTACGTGTTTCTGTGCTCTGTCAATCTCTTCACGCAGTATCATATCTCCCATTTCATCTTCATCTACATCCTCTTCCGTTTCCATAATATTGTCCTTAAGTACATCACCCTTGTATAAACCCTCTATATACTTCTTCCACCTTTCTGCTTTCCTTTCTTTGCTTAGAACTGGGTTTCCATTTGAGCTCTTGATATTCATACAAGTGGTTGTCTTTTCTCCAAAGGTCTCTTTAATTTTCCTGTAGGCAGTATCTATCTTACTCCTACTGAGATATGCCTCTACATCCTTGCTTGGCCATTTTGCACAACCAGTTGATTTCATTTTTGAGATAGCAAGATCCCTTTTTGCCTGCTTCATCTATTATGTTTTTATATTTTCTCCTTTCATCAATTATATTCAGTATATCTTCTGTTATCAAAGGATTTCTATTCGCACTCGTCTTTTTACCTACTTGATCCTCTGCTGCCTTCACAATCTCACCCCTCAGAACTACCCATTATTCTTCTACTGTATTTCTTTCCCCCATTCCTGTCAATCATTTCAAAATGCTCTCCCTGAAACTCTCTCCACCCTTTGGTTCTGTCAGTTATCCAGGTTCCATCTTCTTAAATTCCCACCTTTTTGCAGTTTCTTCAGTTTTAATCTACAGTTCATAAGTAATAGATTATGATCAGAGTCCACATCTGCCCCTGAAAATGTCTTATAATTTAAAACCTGGTTCTTAAATCTCTGTCTTACCATTATGTAATCTATCTGAAACCTTCCAGTATCTCCAGGCTTCTTCCATGTATACAACCTTCTTTCATGATTCTTGAACCAAGTGTTAGCTATGATTAAGTCATGCTCTGTGCAAAATTCTACCAGGTGGCTTCCTCTTTTATTTCTTACCCCCATTCCATATTCACCTACCACATTTCCTTCTCTTCCTTTTCCTACTATCAAATTCCAGTTACCCATAACTATTAAATTTTCATCTCCCTTCACTATCTGAATAATTTCTTTCATCTCATCATACATTTCATCAATCTATTCATCATCTGTGGTGCTAGTTGGCATGTAAACTTGTAGTACTTTGGTAGGCATGGGCTTCGTGTCTATCTTGGCCACAATAATCCATTCACTATACTGTTTGTTGTAGCTTAGCCACTCTCCTATTTTTTTATTCATTGTTAAACCTACTCCTGAATTACCCCTATTTGATTTTGTTTTTATAATCCTGTATTCACCAGATCAAAAATCGTGTTCCTCCTGCCAGTGAACTTCACTAATTCCAACTATATCTAACTTTAACCTACCCATTTCTCTTTTTAAATATTCTAACCTACCAGCCCAATTAAGGAATCTGACATTCCATGCTCAGATCCATAGAATGCCAGTTTTCTTTCTCCTGATAGCGCCGGTCCTCCTGAGTAGTCCCCACCCAGAGATCCGAATGGGGGACTATTTTACCTCCAGTATATTTTACCCAAGAGGATGCCATCATCATTTAACCACACAGTGAAGCTGCATGCACTTGGGAAAAATTACGGCTGTAGTTTCCCCTTGCTTTCAGCCATTCACAGTACCAGCACAGCAAGGCCATTTTGGTTAGTGTTACAGGGCCAGATCAGTCAACCATCCAGACTGTTGCCACTGCAACTACTGAAAATGCTGCTGCCCCTCTTCAGGAACCAAATGTTTGTCTGGACTCTCAACAGATACCCCTCCATTGTGGTTGCACCTACGTTATGGCTATCTGTATCACTGAGGCATGCAAGCCTCCCCACCAACAGTATGGTCCAAGGTCCATGGTTTCTGTATAAGAAAATTAATTCTGACTGATATAAGAAAGAGGAAAAATGTACTATTTTTTGGAAATATGTAATATATACAGTACAGTTGCTTTGTGGGTTTGAACATCATTTTCAGAGTTATGGTTGACTGGATCTTGTCATAATGAGCACATGTATGAAAAGAAAAGTGTCTGATTCTTCAGCTGATAAACACGAGAAGCTGTGATGTAATTTTTAATATGAGATTTGCTCCCCACTATGTATACAATGCAACTCACATTTTACAGAAACACCAAAACAAAAAGCACCTAGTAAGGTTTAATAGTTTTTGTTAAACTAATGCATGAATTGGTGATAGTTGATGTAATAACCTCAAAAAATGAAGTTATATAATTATTTATTTGTTTGATGGTAGGTACACATCAAAAACCCTGTGACACATTGTTGCAGCATGCGACTAGACAAAGAAAAACCAAATGGTGCTGATGATTGGTGAAATGAAGTAACATGTGGTAATTTATTTTCAGCTGCAACAATTCCATTGTTGACAAAAATGAATCATCCCGTACATCTCTGCTCCATCAATGAACTGCAGTATTTTGTTTTGGTGCTTCAAAAAATATGTTGCTGCTATGTGGCATGAGATTTTCAACATGTGCATAGAGCACAGATATTACCTGCAAGCAAACAAAAACACTACAGATAATTGAAATTACTGCATCTTGAAGGTGGCATGCAATGAATGTCAAAGTGTACTATATGTTAGTATTTGAAAATGATTAGCATATCAGCACTGCTCCATAAAGTTTGCATTTTATATATAAGATATGATCATGCTTCACATTTCTCATTCAGAAATTTTCTTCGAATGTTGTTTGTTTGTGAGAAGATCATGTTAAGCCTCAGACAAGAGGTATATATACAAACAAGTGTTGGAATTTGACAATGGAAAGGTCATGGCCTATGTAGATTGTGGTTTATTGTTCCACAATGTTGCTTGCTTCATTGGTCAGGATCTCATGACTGTCATGCAAATGTGGAAACAACAGATTCAGGAGGCATATACTCAGTGCCATAGAGGATCTCAATGACTCCAAGCATCTGGCACCCAAGAGGAACAATACATTGGTTGCTCAGCCATGTAGGATTATACAGCCTCTCTGTGGATCTACTACATACAGTTTACAACCATCTGGACTTGTATACTGTATACCTGGATCAAAACGACATATACTGTTGACAAATTGTTCAGATGTTATGTGCATTAGCTACTGGACAGTTGGAGATGATGCTTGTAGCTGGTAATCCAACAACTGTGATCCATTTTCACTGTTTGCTTTATTTATCTGTGTCACAAATTAATTTTGCACTATAGAATGTTTGAAGCTTGCAGTGGAAATGTGAAGAAAAGTGTTGTTACTCAGTGTACATTTTTGTACAAAATATGTATTGAAATGTTGGATCTGATAAACTAATATTACTTTTAAATCCCTTGGAGACTTTCACAGTGACATGTTTCAACCAACTCTTCTCTGTGTACAAGCTGCATCACTTTGAATAAAATACATAGGATTTTGATAGCTGTATCTGCTGTTGCAATTAAGAGTGAAGATCACTCACGGCTGGGCTGGCACTATGTTATGCACGTACAGATGCAAAGGGAGCACTTGGAACGTTCCAGAGGGGGCTGATGTGACACATGCATGGAATGCAAGTTGGGCAGCACAGCAGCTTTGTTTCACTGTAGGACTCAGTGGTGTCATATGATGCAATGGGTGGGCACCACATTTGAAATTTCCACTCCCACCACCCAACAAACATCTTTTCAAACTGTTTTTTATGCCCATTTTCTATGTAATGTTCACCAATGGCTGACTCATCAAGTTTCTTTTGTTTAATACATCAAAAATGCTGCACTAAGCTCTGCAACAGTGTGATTAGTTTGTCCTATGTAAATGCTGCCACATCTGCAGGAAATGCCATTCACACCAGTAAATCAAAAACCTATGTTGTCTTTAATGGGACATAACAATCTCTTATTTTGGGGGTGGGCCTCAACCCTTGTGTCTCAGTCCATGTCTCTCCAGTGCATGTCCTATGTTACTAGTCATTGCTCCACAACATGGAAGGAATGCAACCACCTTAGGCCCTTCAGCCAACTGAATCAGTCATTTTAGAAACACCGTAACTCCACATTTTATGCAAAATGAGTTATTTGTGTCCAGGCCTTCTTTAACTGTAGTCACAGTGTTCTGTATAGAAATGATGTATTTTCCATGTACCTGTGTATGTTTCTTGTATCTGGTAAGTTTGTGTTACTTTTAGAAACAACAAAACTCCTGGAGTTCTGCTGTTTCTAATCTTAATGTGGCAGCACTATTGATTCTGTTGGCTCTACTGTGTTATCTGAAGAGTTGGTTATCTTTTGGATAGATTAGAACTTTCTTGGCCTTGCCTATTTTGTATGATTACAAGGTGCAGATTGATAGCAGTTTCATTTTAAACTTCTGAGATAATTTTGTATTTTTATATTTCATTTGCATGAAACATGTAATTACATAGTAATTGGTAGTACAATACAACAGTATACAATCTAATTTTACTTTATAATAGGTACTTGAGAATGTAGTCTGAATTATTTGACATAATAATACTTTAGATTTTAGTTTTTACAGTAGGCTATAGAAGCACTCCTCAATGAGCCACGATTTTAGATGTTTTTTAATGTCTCTCCAGTTATTACCTTTAGTTCAGTTGGCAGTGCATTGAAGTATTTTGCTCCATTAATATATGGAAATATTGTACTTGTCTAGTATTGTGATCATGAATTTCTGCATTAAGACAGGTATATTTCTTATCTTCTATAGTTAATACTATTGTTTAAAAACAAAGATTCCAAGACTTACCAAGCGGGAAAGTGCCAGCAGACAGGCACAATGAACAAAACACACAAACACACACACAGAATTACTAGCTTTCGCAACCGATGGTTGCTTCTTCAGGAAGGAGAGGGAAAGACGAAAGGATGTGGGTTTTAAGGGAGAGGGTAAGGAGTCATTCCAATCCCGGGAGCGGAAAGACTTCCCTTAGGGGAAAAAAAGGACAGGTGTACACTCGCGCACACACACACACACACATACACATATCCATCTGCACATACACAGACACAAGCAGTGTATGTAAAATACAATACAATAAAAAACAGCAATGAGGAGTTCAAACATGGAATAAAAGGACAGAAGATAAACTGGACACTGAACACAACCTCTGAGACCAGAATAATTTGGATAGATTCAGTCCAGAAACCATTATCACTAGATAATGGGAATCAAAAGATCAGCATTAGATCTACAAGTTGAATTCCAGAAGAATAGAAAAGTTCAACAAAAGTAGTAGAACCTATTCTTTTCGGTTTGGTTGGTTATTGAATTCAATAAATGTGGCAATCACTGAGGAACAGTTGAATGAGGAAGAGGAGGGTGTATGGGCAAGTGAGAATGAGGGTAGGAGGTGATCAGAACTGAATCAAATAGTATATAGCCTAGAAGGGATACAGAATGACAAGATTAGCAGACATATTCAAACAATTTCTTTTCAGCATGTGAAGAGTTGAAGGATAACAACAAAGAATTAAAATGAGAACTAAAGTTAGAATTGAAATTTAGTATTGAATGGCTAGAGGCCAGATTAGTGGAAAACTCAAATAAACAATGGTAAGCCTTCAAGGGCTAAAATCAAGAATCAGTTTGAGACTTCCAAACTATTTTGTAAGAGCCAACAAAGAAATTTTGAAAAATGGTGCTAAGCTTAATCCAAATAACAATGATGTTGAGAAAACAATACAGAATATATACTTATCTGTTACCAAAAAGAAGAAAGTATTGAACAAAAATTACAGAACATTTACTAAAAATGTTTTTATAAATCAGTGTGAAAAAATAGCAAATACATGTAGTGAAAAAGTTTGAGAGACAGCAATGGAAAGTTTTCAATATTATCTCTGTTCTGTTATATTCAATTTGTGATAAACTTATATGACTTTGGAAACTTACATGTTTATAAATGTTTGAAAGTTGTTAATGTTTTGGCAAAGGAAAGGGCAAGAAAAGTTGCAGGTGACGTCTTTGTTTGGGATCTTTGACGCTTCACGTTGCACACTTTCTACAATCAAGCTGTCTATCATTTCAAATTATCTTCTACTATCAATGTCTGTTCTCTTTATTAGAGATGGTATAGTTAGTGTATACGAATTTTTAATTTCTTTATAAATAAGCTCTCAGGCTTAATAGTCATTGGATTTTGTTTGTGACTGTTCTGTGTAAACAACAGATTTCAGCTACCAATATTATAGTAAATAAACATCAGTGGATATTTTGTCTTTCTATTTAATTTTTTCTCATTGACCTCTTCATGTTATCACATCTATTTAGTTCATTTTTGTTTCTCACTATAGGCCCTGCTCACTCAGGTTTCACCTTTTTTCAGTATATACCATCAGCTTGTTCTTTTTGTTTTTTCCAAGCATTTTTACCTATTTCTGGAGACTTCTGATCCTTCACTAGCGTCACTGCTCCTTCCACCTACATCAGTATAGAAAAGTTTCCTTATCCCTAGTCAGAACTTAGTCCTACATTTTTTATTTGTTGCCCAGCTCATAGAATCTCCCCAAACAGCTTGAGCATAAAATTAGCCATCTCCAGCTGTGGTCACTCCTTCTACAGTGACATCTCTCTGTTCAAATTCTGTCAGTCCACAGCCCTCACCATTTTAGTCTTGCAAAACCCTATAAATCATGCACAAATCTCCTAGTAACAGCTCTTCTGCATCCATAACATTCCCCTGCTCTGTAACACAAAAATCTTGTATCCGTTCTACCAGACTGATACTCTTACCCTCCAGGAGCTATAGCAGCATGCACAATGCTAACACACACAAAAAATTAAAAAAAAAAAAAACTGTCCAATCTGTTCACCTCATAATACCACCTTCGACTAACATTATCCACCACCTCTACCAGAGACTTCATCTGACCTCCCCTGCATCCCATCATAGCCACCCAACCTTGCCCTGCACACATACCACATTTTCAATACTCTCAGAAATTCCCTTACACCACCATACAGAACCCAGACCCTTAACAGATCCAAAATACATTCATAAACCTATCCTCCCTCAGAAGGCCTTTTGCGTCGCTCACAAATTCAGTCATGCTGGGCCCATTAAAGACCTTTTTCCCAATGATCCCTGCATTGGAAACACAGTTTCACCACCAACCCTACCAATCAGACCCAATCCAAATTCAAACTGAACTCTGTTTGACTTAATTTCCATCCAACTATTGTCCACTCTCACTGGCTCCAGATCCTCCCTATTAACTTTACAGAATTTCCTGACCTTAAACCATGTCTCCTCATCATTCTCCAAAGTCCTCAACATGGAAACTAATGTTACAACTGTAGAAAGAACCATAATCCATCACCTAAAAACTGAGCCAGAACTAAAACTTCTACCTGACACCACTACTATGACTATGAACTGCAGGGATTACATGGTGGAGGGATTCCACCAGCTATCAGATATATCCACCTACAAACCTTGCCAATGAAACCTCACTCCAGAAATACACCAGGTTCCACACCCTCCTCAAATACTTAGGCCCATTCATCAGTCTAGCTCTCTCCTCAAACCCAACATTTCCCATATTCCTATCTTCTACATTCTACTTAAAGTTCATAAATCTAACCATCCAGGATGTGCCATTGTGGTCAGTTCCTACTCCCCAACAGAGAGAATCTCTGCTCTCATTGACCAACATTAACATTTCCAGTCCATAGCCCGTAACCTACATTCATATATAAAAGACAATAACAATTTCCTCCTACCACTTAGCACTCTGCTCAAAACTGTTAATGACATCTCCTTCTACAGTAACACCTCCAATGCCCATGGCAACACTACCACTGAACTTTACCTCTGCCAATGCATGACTGACTGCAAATATATAACCGCCTTCCTCGTCAGCATGACCAACTATATCCTCACCACACAATTACTTCTCCTTTGAATGCATCACTTACAAGCAAATACATTGCACAGCAATGGCAGTCTGCATAGCACAATCCTGTGCCATCCTATTCATGTGTCAGCATAATCTTATACCATTCTATTCATGTGCCACCTGGAGGAATCCTTCCTAACCACCCATAATCCCAGACCTTTCATCTGGTTAACTTTCATAGATGACATATTTCTGTTCCAAAATAAGTGTGAGACAGTAACAATTTCCTCCTACGACCCAGCACCCCACTCATAACTGTCAATGCCATCTCCCTCTACACTGACATCCCCAATGGCCATGGCCATATTACGACTGATCTCAACCTTTGCCAATTGTGGCATTTTATTTGTATCAGCTAGATGGTCATGGTTGTCCCAGTCTGGTTGACACGGAACAGTATCCATCGATCGTGATGACTCCAATCTGTAACTGTTAAAAAACAAACTCCTCACTTGGTTGATTAGTTTCAGATGCTAATCTACCTTAGACTGATATCAGTGTATCGATGGAGCAGCATGCTGGAATGTGTAAGCAGCCCTTGTTTAAAATTGAAGCACTGGTGTTTGAAGTCTGTCGGTCTTCTTTACTTTGAACCCACAGTGACTGCACCACTTGGTACCACAACAACTCTCTTGATCTGAAATAATTAACCAAATATGTGTCACGTGTTTGAAACAGGCTGATAAGCTTGCACAAACTTGATAACTGTAGTTCTTATGCCTGGTTTGCAATTGAGTGTTCAAATGTAGATAATAGGATATCCTGAATTATAAAGTCCATCACTCAAGCCGATGCCACATCATAGTTTTCTGAGGATGCTGATTTATTAATTAATATAGCATTGTCAAGGCATCACTATGGTGTTAATTCAACAACTAATATGACATAGTTCCAGGGATAAAATACTCTTCGGACAACATACTGAAAGTGTCATATCTTGTTGTAAACTTGCTGTTCACTGTTAATAAAATCACTAAATCACCTTCAACTTCTGCATGCTTTAAAGAAATATTTTCACAATTACGCAGTAAATTTCCATTAAATAACGTAGCCAACATGAAGAAATAAGGTCATATTGAAGTTTATTGAACTTCATAATTATTTAAACCTGCACTGAAAATACACCTATCTGTCATTCAGGATCTTGAGTCTATTTGCATCAGCAATTCTGACATTGACTACAGCTTCTGACAACACGGCGTAACTGTAAGTTCTTCGTGATCATGTGTAGCTGTTTCCTACTCAAGGTTAATAATAGAGTTCATGTCGGCAGTTGGTACATTGCTGTGTCCTTCGATGTTCGTGGCAATCTCAGATCATGAAGGCTAAGTCCCAGTGTCTATCAGGTATCATGCAATATACTTTTTTTCACATATACTAACTGCTCCATTGTCTGGCTGAACCATAAATGTTATTTTACTTCAGTTCAAAATTCTGACTAGTACATCAAGTCGATACAGGAAAACTTTTAAAATTTCATATTGGTTTGAAACAATCTAGTAGCATTCAATAGGCTTACTACTATTGTGACATCTACAAGAGAGACTGAATTAGCATGTCCATTGCAGTGTTACATTGTAGTCGCAGCAAACTTACAGCTCTATGCTCAATGCGGCTACGACTCTCTTCTTGGATAAATGTTATCTCTGATCTATTTATGGTCTGGACTTTAACCTTCATAAAGCGTATATTTTGAATTATTTATTTAAAGTTTCAGGTTTTGAATCATCTAATAGTCTTTAATTTAGTCCTTTTTTAATAATAAACATTATTAGTTACGTAGTATTCCTTTTAGTCAAACTTGGAATAGTGTTAATTTTGTTGTCAGTAGCTCCCGTTTATGTCAGGATAACCAATTTTGCTATTTCTTTTACTACCAAAGGGCTTTCATTAGGGGTCCAATATTTGGGGTGTTCCACTGTCTATCCACATATCTCCAGAACCTTAACACCTTCTCCACCATTCACTTCACCTAGTCTTCCTAAACCCAACAGACCACCTTCCTCAATACTGACCAGTGTCTGGATGGCTACATCAGTACCTCCATCAACAGCAATTCTATCAACTGCCAACAGTATCTGCAACTTTGACAGCTCTTACACACCAAGAACTCCCTTCTATACATCCTAGCCACCCACAGTCACTGCATCTATAAGGACTAGCAGCCATTCTCAAATATACAAAGCATCTTACTGAGGGCTTCACGGACCAAAATTACACTTCCAACCTTTTGCAGAAACAGGTCTCCCATACCTTATCCCACTAGTTACCTACCACGTCCCACAAACCCACTGTTTGGTCAAAGAGGGACACTCCTCTAGTAACTCAGTAACCCCAAGGGCTGGAGCAAATGGATAACATTAACCAACAAGGTTTTGACTATGTGATCTTACCCTCCCACACATCACCATTAAATTCCTCTTAGTCCGTTCACAATTTTCAAAAGCTTCCAGAGGTTTAAGATATACAAAAGAAAAACTTTTTACTTATCTTCATTATCTCATTGTTGTTGGCTCCAAGTCTTGCCTCTAGGGTATATTCTTGAGGCTGTAATTTTTATAATGTTGAGGGTTCTTTTTGAACTCAATAACTGATGAAGATATGCCAGTTGCTATAAATATTATTTTTTTATTTTATCCCGTTCTTTTATATCTCACTGACTTCGTAATCTTCATTTCAGAACACTAATTCAGATTGTTGTTGACAAAGCCAGAAATATATGCGTATTTTCATTAGAGGTATTCTGTGGTACTCACACTATTTGAAAGAGTTTACAGAGCAAAAGAGTTTACAAACTTTCTTGATAAAAGGAGAACCATCAGCAAGATACATCATTATTTTATAAATGAGTCTGGAAATAAATTTAATAACTAGCATTGGATTGTGCAATTAATAATAATAATTTTAAGTATGCCAGAATTTCTAATTTCTAATAAGTAATTTCTAAGAGTAATTTTAACTGTACGTACAGTGTGTAACAAATTAGTTTCTTTTTATACCTTTAGACTGAAACATAATACATCATATACAAAATCATAAGAAGTTCCTGCAGTTAAACAGCTGAGAATGTTTGCCTATACAAGAATTGATAGTATACATGGCATCAGTTACCTCTATAAAAAAAAGGGTAGTGTTAGAGGAGGGTAACCCATTACAACTACCAATCTATGTGCCCTGAAATGAGAAATATCCTCCCCACCCTTTCACTGCCAGCCTAACCCATGTAAAATCCTTGTTTGTCCCTGCTACAAACCATTTGCCTCAAATATTTGCAATAGAACTAGATGCAAGACTTGTCCAATACATGCTCCCACTACCACCTACTCTAGTCCTGTCACTGACATACCCTACACCATCAAAGGCAGGACCACATGTGAAAGCAGACCTGTGATCTATCAGATAAGATGCAACAACTATTCTGCATTGTATGTGGGTATGACAACTAACAAGTTATTTGTCTGCATGAATGGCCACTGCCAAACTTAGGCCAAGAGATAACTGCACCACCCTGTTACTGAAAATGACATCCAACACGATGGGCTTTACTTTAATGACTGCTTCACAGACTGCCATCTGGATTCATCCCACCAATAACAGCTTTTCTGAACTGCACCTTTGGTAACTCCCCATGCAACATATCCTTTATTCCCACAACACCCTGGCCTCAACTTTTGGTACTCTCTGTCCTCCACTCAACTATCACCCATTCCTTGCTTCCACTCCAGTACATACATGCCATCTAGCCCATCAACCTATCTACATAGTCCTTTCCCTGATGTACCTTCACTCATGACGCGCATGATTTCAGAGATCGCGTGCCCATACAGTTCACAGGCCCATGCACAGAGGCCACCTGAGTCAGCTCCTTGGTGTGATCTGGTGAGCTTGCAAAGAAACAGTGTTAGGTAAGTGATTACAAATGAGTGCTCAGCCTTTTCTGTAACCTGTATTACTGTAGTTCATTCAATGTGTTCAGTGCTACACACAACCTGTACTTCATTGTATCTTACATTGCTTCTACAAAATTCCACGTTCCATAAATCATGTTTGTTCTAGTTATAACAAACCTGGTGATGAGTGAGGGCTACATTTTCACTC
The DNA here is from genome assembly GCF_023897955.1 of Schistocerca gregaria. Classification (NCBI taxonomy): domain Eukaryota; kingdom Metazoa; phylum Arthropoda; class Insecta; order Orthoptera; family Acrididae; genus Schistocerca; species Schistocerca gregaria. The sequence continues at coordinate 276,675,484 of NC_064926.1, forward strand.
CGTGTTAGTGTCAGTGCTCAGCTACCTGAGATACATCCTGTGAAATAAATACTCCAACATATTTGCCCAGCAGCAAACTTTCACAGAACAACTGCAGGATGACACCACTGCTCTGTATTAAGTGGCATCTGCAGGTTTGTGGCAGATTACTCTTCTGTCTGTGCAGTTGCCACCCTTTCCAGCACATGATGAATCAGCTGAAGATTGGGACTCCTATGAGACATGGGTACATCAACATTCTCAGGTTTTCCATGTGGGCAATGCAAACCTGTGTAGGAATTTCTTTCTTGCCTGCCTTTCACTGCACATGTATCAGATGTTGTGCCAAGTTGGGCCTTTGCAAGAACCAGTAAACTTATAATTCAATGAAATTTGCAAGCTCCTCTCAACCTATTACAGTGACAGAATGCATGTCACTGTGATGCACGCAGAAATTTGCCACTGTCAGAAACACCCAAACCAATCTTACAAATACTGGACTGCAGAGTTACATAGGTTGAGCCATTATTGTAATTTTGTCACTAGTACCCATCACAAATCTTATGATGATCACATGGTGCATAATGTTATTATTCGTTTTGCCTGGGATAGGAAAGTCTGCAAGAAAGCACTTCAATGTGAGAATCCAGTGCTTGTGGACTTGCTAAACAAAGCACAGTGCTTTGAAGTGTCATGAGTTGCAGGTGATCAGATTGCTCCATGGGAGGAAGTATCAGAAGTATCTCAGTCAAACCCTGTTGGGCAAACTGCACGTTTTCAGGACAATGAGGAAGACATTGCAGCAGTACAACCTCCAACTCATCATTACATGGTGCAGTGTTGGTTATGGCTACAGCAGCAACAGGCCATGTCACAACAGCAGCTGTGTGCCTCCCTTCCATCTTGCCCATACTGCTTTGTCCATAAGCTTTGGGCTGTTTGCAACAAGTGTCAAAAGAAAGTCCACACTGCATCAGTGGGTAACTACTTTTCAAATGTATTGGACACAGCAGCACCAATGGACATAAACTATATCTCCATACTGACTGTCTCATACAAATATGTTGTTTGCCCTCTCACCTTCCTTGTTTTGTATCATTTCCAAACCACAGACCTGTTTGGATTAGATGCGTTTCATGCTTTCGGTTTCTCTGTTGCTGATGAGGTAAATTTAGTGTCAGATCTAGAAGTTCTGTATCCGCAACTGGAGCCCCTCTGCTCTAAGTGTTTCTCACTGTTTTCATTGTTTTCCACTGGGCTCAGTTGCGCTACCAGTTTTATGGCCCACATTACCATTAAAGAATCCTGCCCCCCCCCCCTCCCTCTCCCCCCCCCCCCCCCCTCTCTCTCTCTCTGTCTCTCACTCTTTTTTTGGGGGGGAGGGGAGGTATGTGTCTGTCACATTGCATGACTCTGTCAAGGCCGAATTAGACAATTTGACATCACTCATTGTCATTTGGCCTATTTCTTCTGGTGAATGGGCTGCACTACTGGTCTTCATTAAGAAGCCCATGGTTAAGCTCTGCCTCTGTGGTGGCTTCAGTGTCACAATTAATGCATAGTCCATTGCCCCACCCTGCTGAGTTGCTCACAGAACTATCAGCTGGCCACTGCTTTTCCAAGATTTATTTATGGAAGTTGTAGTGGGACACCCTTTTCTAACATAACCTTTTTTTTTATATATAGAAGTAGTCGATACCATGATTAATCCCGAATCTGGTGAACATTCTCGGCTGTTTCACTGAAAGAATTTCATTCAATTTTGTGTACAATGTTTTATATTTCAGGCTAAAATGTACAAAAAGAAATTAATTTGTTAGTACTCTGTACATACAGTTAAAATTATTCTTCTTCTAAAATTATTTTTCTTTTAGAAATGACTAACATACTTAAAATTCATATTATTAATTGCACAATCTAGTGCTAATTATTAAATTTATTTCTGGATTCATTTATAAAATAATGTTATAACTTGGTGATGATTATTATTTTGTCAAGAAAGTATGTAAACTCGTTTGCTTTGTAAACTCTTTGGAATATTGTGAGTACTGCAGAATGTAACAGTGAACACGCCTCTGACAGAATCATAATGTGTATTTGATTGTGTCACTAATAAAGTAATTTGTGATGTGATATAAGTCTAAATTGCAAAAATGGTGGATATTTAACAATGTGACAAAGAATAAAATTCAAGAAATATACAGACAAATCTTCATCAGTTATTGAGTCATCAGGAATCCACAATGTTAAATCAAAACTTCAGCTGCAAGAATGTACTCCTAGACATGAGAAGAGCCAACAGCAAGAGAAAGTGAAGATCAGCAAAAAGTTTTTCTTCTGTATATCTTATGCCTCTCAAAGCTTTTGAAAATAATGAAGAGATTCAGAGAAATTTAATGGTGATGTATGGGACGGTAAGATTACAAATGCTATGACACCAGTAAAGTTGATAAAATTCTGTAAAGACACTGTGAATGTAGCCTTTGATGAATTTGAAAGTGATCTTTTGCATGAAGTGTGTAACAACAGAGAAGATGATTCAGATTTTGGTTGTCCTTACATTAACATTAAGATTGATCAATGGGAAGGAACTGTGTTATATTTGAACTATTTAGTGACAAGATCAAGTATAGTAAGAATTTTGTGAAAATGTCCATTGTATGTGTAAACATATGAAGAGCTACTGATAAGCAATGCAAATTTAACATTTAGGATAGAAGACAAAACCTTTGAACATGGATGCATAATGATCCCTAGTCTGGAAGAAAATATACACTTTGTTTACAGATTCATACGACTATGTAATCGTGTTTTGTTTTTTAGGGATGTAGTACATAAGATGATGTGATTTCTATAGTTCTGTCTTATCTATTGACTGAATTTAAACCTATGATACACAATATTTGCAGATTCATACAACTATATAATTACATTTTGTAACAAGTGTGTTCACAAATGGCTTGGAGCACTATGCGACTTCTCAGGTCATCAGTTGCCTAGAACTTAGAACTAATTAAACCTAACTAACCTAAGGACATCACACACATCCATGCCCAAGACAGGATTCGAACCTGCAACTTTAGCGGTCGCTCAGCTCCAGACTGCAGCGCTTAGAACTACACGGCCACTCCGGCCGGCTATTTTGTAACAGATTTGTGCTTTACAATTTGATACATCTATGCCTTGATACTAAATGAGTAGATCCTTTTGCGAATTTGAAATGAAACAATGCTATTAAATATCTAGCAGGGTGTGTATGTGGACGATGAAAAAAAAATTCCACGAATTTTCCCAGATTTCCCGGTTAAAAATACACTTTCTCCCGGATGAAAATACATTTTTTTTTTCTGTGTTAAGTAACAGTATACTTTTCCACAGAACTGTTAAACTTATCAATCCTTTCAATGGTAGTGGTTTTATACACCGGCATAGAATTTTCTGGCACTTTAACAAATGGAAACTCAGGGGAAAAAGCATGTTTTGGAAAGATCTCTGATGTGCAGCAAGATGTACACTGTATATTTTCATATTACGAAAGTATAAATTCGAATTCCACCAAACACTGCATGCTACTTTCTGAAGGATTGAAATCAAGTTTGTGATGAGCTTTTGTAAGTCAGTCGTAGCTCATGTCAAGCGATCTCACCAGCCGATGACAGCGGATATTCAGAGCATAGGACATGTGATGTAGTCAACCAATAGCAAACATCACTGTTAAGAAGCACGAACACACAAATATGAAAAGGTAATGGTTTAAATTAATATACATAGTGTTGCTACAATAAAAGAAAAGCTTACATGTAAAATATTGGTCTCTAAGATTAATAAGCTGCAAGAGAAGCTATGCTGTCACACATAAAGTTGATCTTTTTTGTGCAAGCTACACTTTAAGATAGTTCACACAAACGTGCCAGTAAAATTTTTAACAATGACATAAATGTCAGATCTTTTGGGCATGAAAATATTCTGAATGATCATCCTCAAAAGATCTGATTTTTGAATGAGAGTCAAACGTTCTGTGATTTTAGAAATTCATCGGACATTCGAGCAAAGAGTTCATCATGCGAAATAGGAAATTTATTTTGAAAGTAACGCTTTTCAAACAACTATTTGGAATATTTTCCCATGACCTGTCAGAAATAGATTCATTTCAGCAGTTGCCAGAGAGCACCAGAGAGCACCAGATAACACGCGTCGCTGCGCTTGCACAGCTATGATGATGCAGGAAAGCCATACATTCATACGTGTAAAACATTAAAAAATCTTACATTATGTCATAAAAGAAATAAGACATGGGAATTTGTGAATGATACTAAAATGCATAATTCGGCTTAAAGCACACATTTGTAAATGCAGATTCAGATGTAAATTTTCTTGGAGTACCAATACTGTATTATCTCATGTTTGGTTCTTTATTATGGCATAATGCTATACATGCTACAAGATGAAAACATGAACTTGAAATGCAGCGAACAGTTGAAACTAGCCAATAGTGCTGAATTAAACACTTCGTTTCAAATAAATTGACTGTAATAAATGTCAAATTTCTTTAACAAACCGACAAAAATAACTTCACTGTTCTGCAAGGTGATTAACGCTTCACTTTCAGGTGGAAACAAAATACAATCTGAAACTAATAACATATTTTACACTTACATAATTATGTGAATGTATTTTAATCCATTTGATAGCTCCCGGCCACAGAAATATGTTTTGTTTTCAATTGAAGTGAGAGCAATAAATGAAGAGGAAACAACAAAATCACTTAATGTAAATATGGGTCACATGGAAACTACCACCTCCCCACTACAACTCAGATTGCTCTGTGCATCAGGTCCAAATCTACAATATTTCTGAACTGGGGCAATATTACATAGTGGCACTCCCCTACCTCAAGCGTTTGAGGTAGGACGCCAAAAATTTAAAAAAATCAACTTTTCAAAGATATCTTCATTTTGTAGTACTCATCTTTCTGAAGAGTCTGTTACATAAAACATATATGTTTGAGGGAACGTAATACATGTTATTTGGTCTTAAGTGTGCCAAAGTGCAGTGCCAAGCCTCTTCACACAACATTCTTCCATCGCACGTCTCTGTATTTCACTCTGTGGAAGTCAAACGTGCAATATTTTGTAAAGGGACCATGAAACTATATTCAGGCAATTGGAAATTAAAATGTCCTGTGATGCCTCTCCTGCTCCCAGTCAACCAGTTTGACATTCTGCCCCTCTTTAAAAAAATCTTGCAATTAATACTGGATGTGATTATTTGTAAGCGGCAGAACAAGAGCTCTTCAGAACATTTGCAGTCTTTACTGCCAGTTAGCTAATAACTCTTTTGTGTGACATAAAATTAAATATAGGATACATAAAATGAGTAAAAACAAGAGACAAGCAAGACAGTACACATTTGTTCAATCCTTAAATCCTAGCTTTTCTTTCTCTCTAATCTTGCCCTAGCTTTATATGGCATACTTTCCTTTGTGGGAAAGTATCTATTACCTCATCAAAGTTCGTCAAAATTTTGCTACATGAAAAAACGAAATGCCGTTGTCTAATACTAGAAACTCTGTTAATACAAATAGTACCCAAGACTGGTGTGGTTTCGCGATCTGATTACATGTATTTTGTCACTGTTTGCTAACTAAACCAAAATAGGCCTGGCTAACACTGCAGCAATTGTTACACACACCAAATAAACGAGACTGTTTTGGCATAAATGGTAATTTTTTAACATGACAGAATATAATTTACGAAGTACCAATATCAAATGCCTATTACACCTACTACAAGCAAAAAGTTTTATGTTAGGAAATAGTTTCACATTTCATTCATACTCTCCACCTTCTGAAGCAAGAGATCGAAAAGTAGTAGTGCGAAATTTTTATATACATTTTGAATCATCATATTCTTCTGTAATTTGTGTGAGTCCCCTTTTCTTCTCCTTCCTTGCTCTAACAAACAATCTTGTAACTCTCTACCTATTCCTGCCAGTGTACAAACCTATTCTCTGGTTAACTTCACTAACTCTGCCACAATCACTGGTTTAGTTATCCTGCATTTCTTCTCTGGTTAGGCATTATTATGTGTTCATACAACATGTTTTCCATGCGACTCCCAGAATAGAACTTTAGCGGCTGCTAGCTGGGGACTGTATAACTGGCCCTCAGTAGTGTAGCGGTGTGGCCAAAAATTTTCTGTCAAAATTTCATTTCCTTCGATACTCAAAGAAGACAAGACAAATTGTTTGTTGCCTCTTATTCCTGTTAGTCATTTATTTCCACTCTGGTAGTCTGAATCTATGGAATTCGCTAGTAATTATAACAATGCTACTCATTTGCAAACCTACTCAACCACGTAAACAGTGACTGCCATTCACCTGGTCGGCTCTATTCGCTCAGCTCATATAGCCCCATCCTCTTTTGTCTGCAGGAAGGTTTATTTCTAGATGCGACAGGGGTTCCCCTCAGAGACATTCACATAAACTATGCACGCATTCAAAAATAAACTTACAATTTATTGAGAAATCAACTTAGAATTTGGTCAAAAATGTTAAAAAAACTAAGAGGAATGCGCTAAAAATCATATGAGTTATCAATAGACCAACGTGCAGCTCATCAGAGGCAATTTGTTGTTATGAAACATTACATAGTCTTTCTAAAGCCTTTGACACATCTTGCTGTTGGCAGTATTGGTTCTTACCAGTCAAAGTTACAAAAATTTAACTGAAAACTAAAACAATGAAAACTTCCAGGAATTCTAAAAAATTCCCGGGTTTTTCCCGGTTTACTCCTGGATGAAAAAAGTCCAGGGTTTTTCCTGGATCTCCTGGTATTCCCGCATCATATACACCCTGTCTAGTTATGGATTGTCATATCCTGTACTGTAAAACTTAGGAATAGTATCTTAGTATATCAGTGTGAATCACCTTATTAGTTCATTTTTCATTGCAGTTAACTCTGCTTATTTAAGTTTCATATGTTAACACTTTTGAATCCTATCTGAAGTAAATCCTATATACTTACTTTTTGCAATATATAAATAGGCAGAGTATATGTGATGTGAGGAAGGTATTTAGTACACCAAACAATGTTTTAGGATCTGATATGAATGCTAGACAGGATGTTCCTTATCTGTTGGACTGTATGAAGAGAAATTTAGGGAAGAAACTGAAAGATGTGTGTGGATCCATTCCCACACTGCTGTATGGCTGTACCCTTGTTGGTCCACCCAACTTACAAGAGAACATAGGTGCTGGGTAATGTACTCAAGCATCTCTCAACTAAATCAGTGTTGTGACTGAGATTTGTAAATTTTTAGCCTAGAAATTATCCTATACGAAGAATTCATGGAACTATTTGTTTAGAAAAAATCATCACTAGCATGGGCCATGTTAATCCACATAAATGTATGTTTTTTCAAGTAGGGGAATTGACTTTCCAATACATTATGTAACTTTAAATCTTTACATTTTTTAATTAACTGTAAATAATCTTCTAGGCCTCTATGTACGTAGGTTAGTTTGTATGAACAATTAGCAAAAGTGTGGAAGACATTTACTAGTATAGGCAGTATACCAAGACGTATACATGTCTGATTTTATACACTGATTTTGGTCCTCAAGCTACTCGATTATGTCACCATACAGAGCTATTTATTACTCTGATTACCTGTATTTATCCTGAGTACTGCAATATTGTATCTCATTGGAGCTTGAGTTGTGGGTAAACTCATGCTTAATTCTGTTTTGGGTACTCCTGGTCATCATGACAGAGTGAGTGAGTGTGTGTGCATTTGTGTGTGTGTGTGTGTGTGTGTGTGTGTGTGTGTGTGTGTGTGTGTGTGTGTGTGTGTGTGTGTGTACTCAAGGAGAGCATGAAACTATTGACTGAGGCTAGATGCTTCCTATAATTACTCTTTACATATAAGTGAGCTTATTGATATGTGATTGTGAACTTTATTCATTTTTTTGTGTCGAAACACTTTTTGCTGGTGTGTACCCGGTGTGGTTTGGATTCACGAGTCGGTCTCCACATCATATGCTTAGGCCATAATATTTTTTCATTATTTTTTTCTTTCATGAGTCAGCATATCTTTATATACTCTCAGTTATGTGGATGATTGATTTTGTGGTATATTCCTACTCATGACTGAGTCTTGTGTGTATCCGTTGTTGTGAGTTTTTTGAGCTGACTCACTTGTACACTTGGCCTCTGAATGTTTTCTCTTCTCTTTTGAAGATTTTGAAGGTATATATTATGGATGCAAACTTGGAATTTGTAACTCTAGTAATTTACATCATCACTACACATCACTACACTTATTTCTGTAGTTTAGTGTAATAATGTTTTAGTTTTGAGTTTGTATCATTTGTCTGTTAACAGCATGTTCCACATATCTGAAAATCTAAATGCATGTACTGATATATGTATAAATTCTGACTTGTATAGTAGATATTTTTTTATGTTTTCTGTAATATGTTATGTATCAGATACTTCTATACATCTCTAATCTATCTTTTGGAACCATTTTGTACACCATTTGGCAAATCTTATAGTCTATCACACAAAATTTTGTGAACATATTGTTTCCAAATTTTGTGAGGGGGATATTGTAAGTGCCACCCTCCTCTAGCATTACTTTACCTGAAAAGAAGTAGTCGATACCAGAAATATCTTTGAATTTTGAATAGGTTAATATCATCTCACCTGTGTTTCTAAAAGAACTGCGCATATGATTTTGTACATGGTGTATTATATTTCAGGCTAAAATCCTTAAAAATAAATTACTTTATTTTCTTTGTTACAATCGATACGAGCTTCCTCTCAATGTACAGTTGAAATTATTTCCTTTTAGAATCATTTGAAATTATGAAATATTTGGTACACTTAAAATTTATATTATTACTTACACAGTTTAGTACTGTTTATTACATTTATTTCTGGATTCATTTATTGGATTATAATATAAATTAACAGAAATTCACTCATCAAGAAAATTCGTAAGCCGTTTGGAATATTGTTATTACCGCAGAATGAAGTAGTAGTGGGCATGCTTCTGATGTGACCGGACGCTTTTTTTTTATTTTAGGGAAGAACAAGGCAATTTTTGACTTTGTTAATATGAAAATTCAAAAGACAGTGTAATACAGAAAAATGCGAGAGAATAAAATATTCATGAAAACAAAAAATACAGCACAGGGTTACTTTAAAGTTAATTATGTCAATTGAAACCATGAGGACCTATAATGTCAAACATTTCAGCGTAAAGAATCAGCCCCTAGACGTGAAGAATTGCAGCCAACTATGAGGAAAGAAGAGAAGTAAAAAGTTTATTGTAAATCGTACTCCTCACAAAACTTATTAAAAGAATTAACCATAAAGACAGTGACAACAGCAAATAGTGGGAGGGGGAGATAATAAGTGCTATATGCCAATGATACTATTTTTCTTCACAGTATGTTACCATAGGCTGAGGCCTCAACCCATGGTAACATACTGTCCCCACACCCGCCACCCAGAAATTTCCAGCCCCTCTGTCCTATAACCTCATTTTCATCTCCCATCCTGTTTATTTGCAGCCCTCCACCAATGCATCCTCCCATCTTTGCCTACTACTCTCCTTTTTTATTCCTTTTTGCCCCACCTCCCTGCCCTACAACCTCCTGATGCTGCGCCTGTTGGCAGTCTAGACCCTGCACACGCCACCAGACAGTGTTAGTCTCTCTCCCCACCCATACACTACTACCCATACAGTTATAGAAAATAGGTGCGACTCCTGCTGACTTCATGTTCTGGTAGGTCTAATTCATTTTTGTGGGTCTAATTCTATCCTGTGCTCTAAACAATACTCTCATACGAATTAGCATTTTCACGCTATAACTCAAGACTGACTATAAAAGCAGTGAATAAAAGAACCAATAGGTGAGGAGTGGGAGTATCTCACAGCTCACAAACATGTCAGATGTGTTTGAAGTAAACCTCTTGTTATTGTGGTTTGAGCCAATACCCGAATCCACGCATACTGAATGGACGGAAACAGAACCTCTTGATTTAAAAGGAACTTTCCCATTGTGAATTTACACAGTGACTTAATTTTTCTGCTGGAATAGAAATTCTATATTCTATAAATAATTGAGTCTGTAGCATACTTACAATGACTACCATATGGATAGAAGGACACTGATATGGGACTATACATGGAGCCCAAATTGAAAGTAATGTATTGTGACACAGAATCAACACACTTTCTGTTGTAATTACAATCAATAAAACATAATACATTGCTCAAAAAATAAGTACTTTTTCTAAGACATTCAAACTGATTCCTCAATACATTTTACTTGACTTAGACTCGCATCAAAACATATTGGTGATACCCACTCTAACCATTAACAAAAATTAAAGAACAGCAAAGTTGCACCTCACTAGTCCTTGTAGGCCTACATGATTGTTTTTAAGCGATTGTTTCCAGTACAGACTTTTTCCTGTCAAACAGAACACTATAAATAGTCTTACTGTTATTGTTCATGAAAGGTTTTATTCAAGCAATTTGTTATTAACTAGCTTTTTCTTGTGACCTTCCACGCTTGTAAAATGCTGGTGTGGCCTACAGCCAAGAAAGCTTTGCAGTGCAGGCATATTTCATTGTTCACACCAGGCAACAATTCCCTGTGGTGTGCAACTGAGCATATGCTTTTAAGGCAAAAATGCGACAACTTGGCTTCTAGGCTGTGTTCAAGATGGAACATGTACCAGATTTTTTTAGGTTTTGCATCATGCACCTATCAACATACTGACAGACAGACAACAAGTCTAATATAATGGTTTCGTCATCTAATTCTGTTATAATGAGTGTCTCCTTTGTATAGACATTGGCCAATAATAATTTTAGTTATATGTATAGATGAGATACCGGGAAAGAGAATCTGCATATTTACTGCTAACGATTGCACATTTCAACAGTTGTTTAAAAATTGTCATTTAAGGATATGCTTATCCATCTTTGACAGAGTTGATCTTGGATCAACAGGTAAGGATATGAAAATCTGAAGGCCAGTCCTTTCATTGAATTAGGGACATCAATAATTGAGTCAATGGTGCCTTTTGTTACTACCTCCATTTGCTCTTATGAAAATAAATAATGTTAAATTTAAGATATAAAATAAAAAAGACTTCTTAAAAAATTAAAAAAAAGAAAACTGTAACTAATTCTGATTCTAGAGGCAGTACGACTAATCTAAAATTAACTTCTTAGCAACCTATACAATGATAAATTTAATGTTAGTATTTGCTTCTTCACATTTTTTGCATTCTGAATTTCACTTTGGTGTTATTATCAATTTGTGAGTTGTGACTCGTGTATTTATTTTATTAAACTTCCTCAATATACTGATTGCTATAATACAGTACAAACGAATTCATGACAACTTCCCTGAAGCAGATAGTGTCTCAAGAAGTGCTCAACTATTCTTGTGTGACTGTGGGAAAACTTACATGTCTGAATTATTTTTCATAATATCTCAACAATACTAGCCTATGATTTACAGTTTTTGTGTTTAGTAATTGACAATAAATCTAAGAACACCTTTTACATATGACATTGGTCAATAAATATAAAAGATGTGTTAACTTCAACATGATTGTTCACAGAACTGTTACCTGTAACCACCTTAAAACAAACTTATTTGCAAAGAAGATGGTTTTACACCTCTAAGAAAACTGCTTTTTTTTCTTTTTTGCTATGAAAGATTAACATTGTTAGATAGTTTGAATAAAAACTTGCTAAAAAATGTATTGTCTCTGTGGTAAGCAAACTAACAAATTTTATCAATAGGTAAATAAAATTTCAGTGATATAGTATGTTTCTATTATAATTTTGCAAGTTTAAAGAGAAAAAAGACAGAAACATTGATGGCAAAGAGCTGGATAAAGAAAGCGATCAGCAGGATGAAGGAGTAGAGAACGAGAAAGACCTGGATTTCACAGCAGGAGATTCTCAATCTAGGAAACTATCTCAAAAGCCTGGAAGTGATGCTATACCTTGTAAAGATTATCTGGGTGTTGCCTTGTCAAAATCCAGTGCTTCCTAAGCCACGTTTTTCATAGAGTCTAGTGGGAAAATTTTGGAAACTGTTGACTTTTCCAGTTTCCCCACAATCTGATAGCCAATTACTATTCAATAACATCTCTAAAATGCACAAAAGAATTAGCCTAATGTACTTTTCCTACATTACTCACTGCTGTTCCATAATATAAATATCTGTTTTACAGCTTTGGAGATGGACCCAGATGCCTTTTAGAATGAACGACTGCAACCAAAATGACATTGGGCGATATGTCAATCAAGCGTCAGTCATGTTGACCAAACTGAAGTGAGAACTGCTTGATAATTATTGGACCCCTCCTGTGTCTTATGACTTCATGAACAATGTGATGTATCTAAAATAGATGTTCAATTATTCTTGGTTGGGAACTTACTCATCATGGCTTGTATATTCCCATTACACAAAAGGAGCCTTCTGCAAATACTGTGTATTGTTTCCTTCAAATCCTAATTGTGTCAGGGGCATATTGTGATTTTTTATTGTAAGTCCATTCTATAAGTTTAAAGACATAATGAGCAGTGCAAAAAGCATGTAGAAAGTCACTTCCACAAGGCGGCTTTAGAAGCTGTTATAGCATTGGCTGTGTCAGTGATTGTGCAAATCCACAAATACTCCCAGAAAATCTTAGAAGAAAACAGGAAAATTATTAACTCAATTATTTTTTACATTACATTTTGTGAGATTTATGACATAGCTCTTAGAGGTAAGCATTATGGTGAAGGAGTTATTGAAGGGTTATACAAGAAACAGATTGAAGCAGGAGTTATAGTTTGAAACAGCATATTTATAATGGAAAAAATGCAAGCTATCAAATGGTTCATATCCAAAATGAAATTATTGGGATATGTAGGGATGTTCCTAAGGCTAATATTAAAAGCGAATGTGAAAAAGGCTGAATCATTCGATATATTAGCACATGAAACAGCTGATATTTCTGTAAGCAGACAGTTGTCTACTGGTATTTATTATTTTGATGAAGAATCAATTAAAATCGAAGAAATGTTTCTTGACTTTGTCGAGATGAAAGCTCTAGATGCTAAATCCATTGCACAGACCATCAACTGTTTGACAAGGCCAGTAAAGATGCGGGTGTTCAAGCAATCTTGCACAAAAAATACACGAAAGCTTTATTCTTTCACTGCTCTTCACTCAAACTTAATCTAGTAATCAATGATCTCAAAAACTTCCAGAGATTCAGAACACCATGGGAACCATCAGAGACATTATTAATTTTTTTCATGAATCAGTACCCAGGAGGTAGCTTATACCCAATAACGAGTGAAAAACACAAAAACATCAGACTTTTCAAGGCGAATGTTCCCATTATAATGGAAACCTTAGAAAAGGTTCAAACAGAAAAAAGGCTTTTCAGCTCCATGCAGCTGCTACTGGTTTTTCATTCATTGTGAACATAATTTTAATTGCCAAATATTCTGCTTTGAGGGAACCTGTGGTTAATTTTCTGCAGTTCATAATTTTAGACACAGTCAAGGCCTTGCAACACACAAAATTAATTTTGCAATTGCTGAAAACTCACTGAGACACTGCGTAAAAAGTAATGGACGATGTTTTGAAAGAAACTATAGCAAAAAAAAAAAAAAAAAAAAAAAAGTTAAGAAACACCGAAGCAACCCTCCAGCAGAAAATCCATAGGAATTTTGGAGGTGGTCATTTGTAATACAGGTACCTTATTTGGACTCCATTATTACCTCTCCTGAAGTGAGTTTTGCTAACGAAAATACTTCAGAATTTGCTTTATCTAAATTACATCCAGCCCAGATGAAAACTATATCAATTGGTCAGCTGATAGGAGCTTGTGAAACCTTAACCCAATTTTATGATTTTTCAAATATTAAAAGTGAAACTGAACTTTGGAAAAAATTATGGCAGAATACACAGAACCAAGGAGAGTTATTTGTGATATACTTAAAGAAACAAAAAACTTCTTTCCAGAAACCCAAAAACCTTTGAAAATTTTGATTACCTTCCCTTGTACCAAATGCACAGTCGAACAGTCTTTCAGCAGTTTAAGACGAATAAAATCTTTTTTGAGAGGCATGATGGTAGAAAGTTGTCTCAATGGCCTAGCAATGATGAGCCTCCACAGAAAATTAGTTTTTGACAATAAAGAACTTTTCATCAACAAAGTGTTTCAGGAATTTACAAAAAAATCCACAAAGATTGTGTTTTAAATAAATTCCCTAAAATGTAAGTTGTTTAAAATACTCATTTTAATTGTTAGCAATATTAACTGTTAATAAACAATATCCTACTTGAATCACTATACAAGAATTTATTCATTTCCTCATCCTCTTTCACGTGCTACTCCCCTAACATATTCGCTGGTGATGCCTTTGTGCTCAGGGCTGGCGCTAGGACCTATGGGCCCCCGGGATATGTTCTTGGGCCCCTTCCCAAAATTTTTCATTTTAAACTTTGGTTTTTTGGATAAAGACAGTAAATTTTAATGCAAAAAATCAAACAATGTCTTTTTAAGAAACTTTTTCAATGCTCACATTTTATATATATTCAATAGTATTTTCTATCAATTTAATCACAAGTTATGTTTGTATATGTGTTTTTCAAACAATCCAGCAGGTTCAGTGAGGGCCTCTTCCCCCAGACTTTGGTTCAAAATCATATGCATTTTTGTGTATTTGTTTAAGTACCTGGGCCGACAAGTACCCTTCTGGGACCTGCGCCTTGTGTACTTTTGCCCCACCAGCCCCCCCTTAACCCTAACGCCTGCCCTGCTTGTTCTGTCTTACAATGTTTTGATTGTATGGACTATATTTCCTGGCAGTGGAAAAAATAACAAAAACTTGAAATTCGCAACTTTAAACATAAAAAACAAATGAAAAACTAGTGGTTGCTGTGGCTCAATAAACAGAATTCAACTGAAATAAATGCTGTTGATATCTCAAAACAGCCAGGAAACATCTTCTCTGAGATAGGTAAAGGTTTAAATTTTGGTGCTTCCCCCTGTACTTTAGTACTGTGGCGTGATATTAAGCGGATTAATAACAATTCACATAAAGCTTATTTTAAGAAATCATGATGAAAATTAATAAATGTTTTAAAATAAGAGGAAAAAAAAGAGACTGAAAGTCTGTGTTGTAATAAATTTTTATTCCTGTGACTACTTTTTGTTGTAACACACATACATTATATATATATATATATATATATATATAAACAATCTTCAATATTTTGCCTGCAGAAATCCATATATATTATAAAAATGTGCGAATGTGTGTGTGTGTGTGTGTGTGTGTGTGTGTGTGTGTGTGTGTGTGTGGGCGCGCACGCACATGCACAATCATGCACGTCTGCATGTGCGAAAATTAATGTGGGGGTAAGTATCACCTACCCATCAAATTGGCGAGTGTTGGGGTGAAAAAGAAGCATAGCAAACGACATGTGGATTCCCAGAATGTTCATCCAGTAGTTAAGAATTGCAACAAATTTTAGACATAATTTCAAACTTTTAATAAATTCACTTTTTAACTGGCATCCCCTACAACATGATCAAAGGAAAAATGTTTATTGCTCACTACTTTTCCACTCTTCATGTAGTATTTTTACTGCATAAGGCATGATGTTGTACTTTATTACTTCTTTACTACTAATTGTATTTACAACACATTTTATGGACTGTATGCACATATGCCACTGAATGTAAATGCAAAATTGTATCATTATATGACACATAGTTCATGAGATATGACATTATCAACAATGAGGTGGTAGAAAATCTGCTGCATGATGCATTGTGTTGAAATTTATTACTTCTTTGCTACTACATCTATTCACAATAAATTTTTCAGATTGTATCCACATATGCGACTGAATATACCTACAATACTATACCATTGTAAGATTCATATTTGTGAAGATATCACATTACAAACACAAGCACAAGGCCAGATACTATATTGTAAGAATGTGGGTCTCCTTGAAGTGACTTGTCCAAATTACTGCAAGGTGAATTAATATTATTGTTGCTATTGTTTTGCACTTAGAAATCTCTCTCTTTGTGTTAATGTGCAGGCAGGATACATACTTCATATATATTCACTCAGTACTGATACATAGCATATTCTTCAAGAGCAACTCAGCTAAGGTAAAAAAATCTTCATCTGCAGAAGCCTGCGATGAGAATACAGTTTAAGATTGATAATAAAAGGTTTCAAGATGCCTCTGCAGGGACATAGGGATCATTACACTTACTTGGCAGTACATACACTCTATAACAATATTAGTAACAAAAATGAATTTATAATGAATAATTTATAATACTCAGGTACAAAAGTCTATAACAGGTTATCAGTAACATGTGGGAGGAAACTGAAAATTCCTAGATGTTCCAAAACAAAGTAAAAGAAAACTATATTCCCACAATTTATCATAATATTATGACACAATACTAATTAACAAATATGTCAGTGTACACAGAACAGATAATGGTCCTTGAGAAGAAAATGCTTCATTGAAGTTGTAGATGAAAAAAGCAACTGAGTACTGAAAGAGAAGGTGCACTGGGTTTTCTCAAAGTAGCTTATTTCCTCCGACTTAAAACAAAACAAATCATAACTATCAATAATTTGGAAATGATATATTTTACTCACCACACAGGAGGAGGAATTGAGTCAGACAGACACAATGAAAAAGAATGCTAGAAATATTTCAGCTTTTGGACAAAGTTTTTCTTCAGAAGTAGAAAACTCACATACATTCACACAAACTCAACACACACACACACACACACACACACACATTGCAAAAATTGTCTCCAGTCACTCAGGTCATGTGTGTGTGTGTGTGTGTGTGTGTGTGTGTGTGTGTGTGTGTGTGTGTGTGTGTGTGTGCTCTGCTTGTTTGAATGTTTTCATTTTTTCATTGTCTGAAGAACAGCTTTGTCTGAAAGCTGAAATATTTCTAACATTATTTTTCATTTTGCCTTTCTAAGACACAATGCCTTCTCTACATGGTGAGCAGTAATCTATCCTTTGCACAATGTTGTTATCCCATGCTGGACTTAACACTGTTTGATTTTCCCGTAATTATCAGTGTGGAGTTGCTGCGCTTCTGCCTGTCAATGTATAATTTGATTCATTCTATTTCACTGATTATCCTGCATGATGGGCTTTATGGAATATGATTACTGAATAAATGAATAAACTGGTTTTCATTTAATGTATGAAAAATACTTGACATCAGTCAAAATTAAGAAGCATCTATAACTTACCTGGGTCATTTTATCACTCTTTCCTTCCCAGCTGAAACGTTCATCATAGAGAGGATCATCTTGTGTGCCTATAAATATAGGTTCCCAATGACTATAGTAATTAACTCGCTTTCCAATATGAAATACATTGAGCCCTTCTGTAATGTTCATAGTTTTCCAAACTTCATACCCTGGAAATCTGTGACACTTTCCACATAATTCCTGATGGAATGTGATGGCAGACCCATTGTTTAACATTGAAAGCTGCAATAAGCATGATTCTTGTTAAATAACTAACAATAATTAATAATGGTTTATATTATTATAAGTTATTCTTTAACGATATTGTGACAAAATTAGCACAACAAATATATAAATGAAAACAGGAACCAAATTTATAACTTTTTTTAGCTGCAAAACAATGAACAACTTGATCTCTGACTAGGTAATGGTTTTAATGATTAGAACTCAAGATGTAGATTTTCTGTCTGTAACAAGGGAACCTATCCATCACACCCCCCTCAGATTTAGTTATAAGTTGGCACAGTAGATAGGTCTTGAAAAACTGAACACAGACCAATCGAGAAAACAGGAAGAAGTTGTGTGGAACTATGAATAAATAAGCAAAATTTACAAACTGAGTTGTTCATGTGCATGATAGGCAACATTTAGGATAATGTGAGCTCAGGAGCACCTTGGTCCCGTGGTTAGCGTGAGCAGCTGTGGATCGCGAGGTCCTTGGTTCAAGTCTCCCCTCGAGTGAAAAGTTTAATTTTTTTTGTTTTCAGACAATTATCAGAGTTCAGGCACTCACACATAATCAGCTTCGCTCTCCAAAATTCCAGGACATGTTCAGATATGCTTGGACATATGCAGGATTTGACGGTCTACACACGGAAAAATTTGAAAACGTTATAAACATATGTTTTGACAGAGCACAGAGAAAACTGTATGAATGTGAAACTGTTGCATTCATTTCTTGCAGTTTATGTGACACACACTTATGCTTTCATCACTTTTTTGGGAGTGATTATCATATCCACAAGAAAATCTAAATCGGGCAAGGTAGAAGAATCTTTTTACCCATTCGCCAAGTGTGCAAGTTAGGTGGATCGACAACATATTCCTGTCATCTGACACACACGCCATCACCAGTGTCGTATAGAATATATCAGACGTGTTTTCCTGTGGAGAAATCGGTTGACCTTGCGATCAAATGTTTTCAGTTCCCATAGGAGAGGCACGTCCTTTCGTCTACTAATCACACAGTTTTGCGGTGTAGTCGCAAAACACAGACACTAAACTTATTACAGTGAACAGAGACGTCAATGAACGAATGAACAGATCATAAATTTGCAAAAATAAAGTAAGTAAACTTCTTGTTTGAGGGAAGACTTGAACCAAGGACCTCTCGCTCTGCAGCTGCTCACACTAACCACAGGATCACGGTACTCTTGTACACACATCATCCTTGATGTTGCCTATGTTGCCCATGGACTACTCAGTTTGTTTATTTTGCTTATTTTTTCATAGTTCCACACAACTTCTTCCTGTTTTCTCGATTGATCTGTGTTCAGTTTTTCAAGGCCTATCCACTGTGCCAAATTATAGCTAAATCTGAGGGGGGTGCGATGGGGAGGTTCCCTTGTAAGAACAGTAAAAACAGTAAAAACAGTCTAAAAGACACTGTAGGACAACAACAACTGTTGATTTGAAACAGTGATACTTTATAGCCATTGTGTGAAAGAAGTTGTTGGCACAGGAGTTGAGATGACGTTAAGATTGTTATGATGCATTTCAAAGCAATGGAATAAATATTTTCAGTTGGAGTATATTAACAATACACTGCCTTTACTGCGCTTAAAATGCCAGTATTGGAATATGTTCCATCTGTCTTCAGACTAAAACACTTTATGTTGCATTTCCTTGTGCAATTCATTCTGCTTATGAGCTAGAATGGTTGTCTGTCAAATTTCGTGTCCATTTACTTATGGCATATGATTGTGCTGTGTGTCAAGGCAAAAGTTTAAAACAATAGTGTGTATATGGTCAAACATGAAATGAACACACTGTAAAACCTTCTTTGTTAAAAAGATATTTAAGTTGCATGATAAGTGATGCATTGATAATTTATTTCTAGTGATAAGCTGTTGCACAGCAGCTTTGGCATGAAGGAAAAACTCTAATGAAGTAATCTGAAGCAAGAAGACTACTATTTGCTATTGCAAGAGAGAGAGAGAGAGAGAGAGAGAAAGAGAGAGAGAGAGAGAGAGAGAGAGAGAGAGAGAGAGAGAGAGAGAGAGAGAGAGAGAGAGAGAGAGAAGCAAAGGAGTTGCGGTTTATCTTCAATGTCAAACAGAGCAAATTAGGAAATTAAAACAAATAAAATAAAATTAAATTTTACTATTCATGGCACAAGAAAAAAATGTGTGAATGGTATATGATATTTATGTAAGCATGCAATTACTCAAGAGTCATAAGATTTTGTGAGAAATATTTTGACATTGACAGAGAAAACTAAATGCTAAAGGTGAGCAATATTTTAACTGATCATGGTAAAAGGAGGGCTTTGGTGCTTTTGGTGAGCATTATATGATTGTATTGTATTGTATGTTAGCTGGGGGCCTAGAAACAATGGAGAGACTCCGTCCCCGTCACAGCCACAGTGGTCCACAAACCCACAACGACTACCACACTCCACTTCACCTCTCTGCTGCCCCACACCGAACCACTCTTTCAGGGTTATTGTGTGGTTTGTAGTTTGGCTGATTCACTGTGACTCTTGCTATATTTAGGTCTTCAGACTGTGAGATTGACAGGCTAATTTAATAGCTGCCACAAACTTCTTCAACCACTACAAGACAATGTGAGAAGATGCTCACATGACCATAACTGCTGACATCACAAGGATAATAAGTTATGTGGAAAAGTGCACCCACCATGTCCACAACTCGGCAAACTTTTTGGAACATTTCAAAAGCTAATGTATCTGAGACACGGACATCAGGGTCAATTCTTAAGTACTATCTCTGTTGACTAGGTGAGCATTCCAGTTCACATTTGATTTGATCAGTGGTAGACTTGAGGGAGTTTTTTCTGTATCTTTTCAAGTATATTTTAACATCAACTTATTTCCAATGTGGAGGCCAGTTCTACAAGCAGACTGAAGGAGTGATGATGGGTAGGCCCTTGTCTCCACTTATGGCCAGTCTTTTCACAGAAAAGTTCATGGATGAGGCCCTTACAACTGGCACTTACCAGCTAACATGTTTCTTCAGATATGTGGATGACACATTTGTCATCTGGCCCCACAGACAGAAAAAACTGTATAAGCTATCCTTCATTTTCCTGCTGAGAGAGAGCTGTGCACCCTGTAGCAAACTGCCTTGTTGCTTGCCCCATCAAGTTAGTACCCTTTCTTTTTACATATATTTATAGTGTTTGTGTCATGACACTGCTTTTCATTATTCAGATGTAACATGCAGTTATTTTTAGTAATTTGACTGTAGCAGAATGAGCACAGGAAGGATACAATTTTTTAAAGAATTTTATTGTATCATTGTGGGACTTCTTTAAAACCCATTTCTGCACAATCAGAATCCACGTGTCACCTTACGAGGTTGATTTGAAAAGTTCTCAGAGCAGAATATAAAAAAGTGCTTATGCCACTGAAACTTTATTTTTATTTTTCAATGTAGTCTCCTTGTAGATTAATGTACTTGGTTCAATGATGTTCCAGTGCCTTGATCCAATCTCAAAAATGAGTTTCCTCCAAGCCTGCAGAATAATTGTCAATTCCAGCTATCAGTTCTTCATTTGAAGTGAATCTTCATTCAACAAGAAAAATTTTCAGTTTTGGGAAGAGGTGTAAGTCTAACGGAGCCATATCAGATGAATAAGGTGGGTGTGGCAACAATTCATAACTGAGTTCATGTAAGTTTTTCTATGACAATGGCACAGTATGCAGGCATGCATTGTTGCTAAATATGGCCTTTTTTGTGTATCTCTTGTTGCAATTTGTCCAGGAGGTTAGCATAGTACTCTCCAGTAATTGTGCGCCCACTGGGGAGATAATCTACCAACAGAATCCCCCTTCGCATCCAAGAACACTGATGCCATGACCTTCCCCGTCGAAGGAATTGTCTTTTCTTTCTTTGGTGGCAGAGAATCAGCATGTTTCCACTACTTAGACTGTTGTTTTGTCTCTGGAGTGAAGTAGTGTCCCCAAGTTTTATCTATGGTCACAAACTGGAGCAAAAAATCTTGTTCATTTCTCCAGTCTGATCCAGCATTAAGAGTTATGGCATCCATCTTGCAGTAATTTTTTCATTTCTAGTTCTTCAGTTAAAGTGTGATATACCCTTTCAGATGACATCTGGCAAACGTTAGAAATTTCATGCACATTCAATCGGTGATCCTTCATGACCATTTTGTGCACTTTTTCAGTGATTTCTTGAGCAGTGACACATCTTGGCTGACCACTGTTCGGATCATCATCTAAGCTCTCCCAACCAAATTTAAATTCATTTCTCTACTTGGCAACAGTTGAATATGAAGGAGCATGGTCCCTCAGTGTATTCTGGAAATCAACACAAATGTTCTTTGCTTTCATACCTTTCTTTATGGAGTACTTAATCACTGCTCAAATCTCGATTTTTTCCATTTTTGCAAATCACTATGTGGAAACAACAACAGAGCCACATCACCACCACAGCTCTCTTCTGAGAGCACTGACATGGCACGTGTTTAAAGGCAACACTCCAATGAACATCATGTTAACAACTCATTGTGCTAGCACTGACCTCTCATGGTGATTCCATGAACTTTTCAAACCACCCTCATAGCAACAATTAGTATACAAGTGGAAAAGAAATTGTCCTGTGTGTACCCAAATAACCACAACTTAAATGTGTAACAAAAGCTCCTCCTCCCAAAAAGTGGTTTAGTAATTGACTGAGAACACTGCAAAAGGGGTTAAGTAATTTCATGTCAGGCAAAAATTAGAAAACATATCTATATGTTAACACAATTAACTCTTCTTAAAACCTTCTGAAGATGTACTCTATGTTCAACAACAAACTTCCATTTCTCTTATGCAATGACATTATTTACTCTCCTTTTTTATGGTTCTAAATAATGGTTTCTGGAATGTGGTAAGATAATCCTGCATTTCTGATTCTTTAGTTGTACAAAGGATGTGTAATTTTGTATACATAAATACACATTAAGCTACACATATGGTCCTTGAAGGAATAAACAGATCAGTCAAGGCAGGGTCAAGAAACAGGTAAAACCCAGTAACATGAGACACCATTTGTTTTATTCACTGCTTCACAAGCTATATGCATGTTTCCAGTTTGTCACTAGAGCATGAATGCAAACATTCCATGACACTCATGGAGTCACAGCTCACTCGATTTGACCATGAAATTCAACAGCTGTCAAAACACAATTGGCTGATTTGTACATATGATTTTGATGTCTCCACTGAGGATACAGATATGTGAGTAATGCTACCCCTTCAGAGTGAGTGTATGGCATAACTATGAGGTCTGTTCAAGAAATTCCAGAACATTTGTATTTTCACATCAATGGGTGATGGAGCAAAATGGGGTTGGCATCCCTGCATACACCTGTGTTTAATGTGTAACTGCCAGATGTTTCATTGTTATATATCTGTTAGTTATTGTTCAGTGCTGTAGTGAGTAGAACATTGTATCACACAGTTTGTGAATTTTGAGATGGCAGAGTTGAAGGAGCAACATGTCTGCATTAAATTTTGCATGGAACTCAAGAAAACCTTTATAGAGCCACACCAAATCATGCAGGAAGCCTATGAAAATGAGTGCCTAAGCCATACTTGGTGTTATGAAGGGTTCACGTGGTTTAAAAATGGCTGGAAGTTTGTTAAAGATGACACTTGTTCAACATGTCTACTGACAATGCGCACGTCAGGAACGTCAATGAAATTGTGCATGCCAATTGAAGACTGACTTCTAAGATACTGCAGAAGAATGTAACATCTCAGTTGAATCATGTCATGCAATCCTGACACAGCATCTTGGAACACATAGTACTGCCACCATGTTTGTCCCATGGCTCAGGGATCAAACCTCAAAAGGCCTTTGTGTCGCAATCTGTGAAGAGCTTTTGGAACACACAAATGAGAATGAGACGTTCATTAAGAGAATCATAATTGATGATGAGATGTAGTTCTATGGTTATGATGTTTAGACCACAGTTCAGTCTTCACAATGGGTCCGGAAAGGTTCTTCATGACCAAAAAAAAGCTCATGTGGTCAGGTCAGGTCAAATTTCAAAGCAATGCTGGTAATTTTCTTTGACTCTGAACAATTAGTTCATTATGAATTCATGCCACAAGGACAAAATGTGAATTGATGATACTACAAGGATGTGTTGTGATGCCTGCAAGAAAATGTAAGAAGGAAACAGTCTGAAATGTAGCAGGACAATTCACGGCTCTTGCATCATGATAATGCACCCAAATAGTCATGCCTGTTGGTGTGTGACTATAGCACAAAAAATGAAATCTTCTTTTCTCTTCAGATGTGGCCTCTGCAGACATTTTTTTCTAACTTTGAAAATACCTTTGAAAGAACAAAGATACACAAGTTTAAAGAAAATTTACAGATGGTGCTTTGCATGATACAACAAATGCTGTAGAAAGACTTCTTCTGGCAGTGGAAACGGCATTGTGAGTGTTTTATCAGTTGTGGAGGAGCGTGTTTCTAAGGAGAAGATGTGCTGTGAGTGTAAGCGTAGAAAAATGTTGTGGACAAAATTCTGGAATTTTTTGAACAGACTTTATACTTTTTTTATTATTATTTTGTCCCGTTTGTCCCATAAGGTGGGGATTGGGGGGGGGGGGGGGCTGTCAGAGCAGATAAAATTTGCTGCTCTTCAGCCAATTTGTGCTATTCAGCCACATTAGCATAAAAATTTTGAAACATAACATAAAAAATGGACATGGCAGTTCAAAAAAATGACAATGCAAAGACACACAGTCAGCTGCATAAGT
This sequence comes from Schistocerca gregaria, assembly GCF_023897955.1. Lineage (NCBI taxonomy): Eukaryota > Metazoa > Arthropoda > Insecta > Orthoptera > Acrididae > Schistocerca > Schistocerca gregaria. The sequence continues at coordinate 276,699,834 of NC_064926.1, forward strand.
TAAAAGTCTGATTTGTTATTAAATTAAAATATAGACACAGATAAATGGAAAATGAGTGTTGCACTCAAATGTATGAAAACAGATGGACAGATGCATATGTTAAAAGGTAAAGGCCTATGAGTTGACTGATTAAAATAGATACACTGATGAGTGAAGTGATGAGTGAGTGTAAACTACCAGGGATAAGAGTATCATGGGAATGTAATATTCAGAGGAGTGTGTAGGAAGATGTTTGTGTGGATGGATGTTTGGAGAAGGGATTTGGGAAGACGGAAGAGGGATGTGATTCCAGGCCAAGACTAGGGAAGTGGATGGAAATAAGTGAAGGGGAAGGGAGCCCTGGCACGGGGAGGGTGGTAGGGATCTCCTAGATCTAGTAGGATGGGTATATATCAGTACAGACTTCATGGTCATGTAAGGAAAGGTGACTAATTTTATTAGGAGAGGATGTGGAAAGTGTGGAGGTATAGCGTTGGCAGAACATGGTGATTGGGTAGGTAAACAAATCCAAAGAGTTAGGCAGAGTGCAGGGCATTTGAGAATTTGCAGAGCGTAATAAAAGGGGCAGGAGCAGAAGTCCACATTTGTATAGCAAAGGGTGGACTGGATCAGCAATTCACAGGTGTGGAGGACCATGGATGAGTGCAATATCTGGAAATTTAGTAGTTTTAGTAATTTTAGTCTATTGTGGGCTTTCTACTGAATAGTTAGTAGATGTGGCTTCCATGTTAGTTAGTTATCAGGAGTTATCATAACTGCTGCAGATGAATTCTTGTATCCTGAACATAAAATTCTTTCCCACCAGTGAAATTCGCTATGCTATCAGCCAATGAGTAGCTTTGCAGCTACACAACTTCTGTAGCAGCCTAGTGAATATTTAGACTTGTAATGGCAAATTTGATCATGTACACTTTGCACTCGAATTGTTGTTATAATTAATTTATACTGGGAGTTCCTATGCCTGTTTGAGCAACATGTATAAAGTATAGCAATATCTTTCACAATGGTGATTGCAAAGATGACAGTAGCTTTTTTGCTAATTTGGGATTACCTAAGCAGGAAGAGCATATTATTGCAAAGTCCAAACAAATGATTGTATTACAGTCATAAGAAAATAAATAACGTCATATGATAATCAATTTATGGTGCACACACTTTTAGGGTAGTTTTATTTGTCCCATCGACTTGGTAAAAACAGTAATAAGTTTCTTAATGTATTTTGATTTACTTTTAAACGAAGTTTATTTCATTGCATTCATAAAGATATTGCTTTGTATTAATGGCCTAAGTCTCTGAAAAACTTGCTTTGATTCTTCAGAGAAGTCACAAACACCCTTATCCATGATTGTCAGCTGTACTGTTTATTCTTGTTGATTACAAACAGTACTCGCTGTATTCTAAATTTAGTATGGCTCAAATATTTACTTTCAAAAACGCTTTCATGTGCACACTAACACATTTCAAAGTTCCAAATTACAACTTTAACTAGGCGGTGACTTATAAGGACGTTTAAGTTCATTCAAAACATAATTTCCAAAGAAAGCTGATATCATTTTGCTACAGTGTGCCCTTCCTCTTCAGTATTGATTAATGAATGTATTGATTAATGAATGGCTAGTAAAATCATTTTCAAGTACTACCATCTGCATAACATGTGAGGTGATACAGACTGGACATAATAAAATTGCAATGGAAAATACATGAGGCTGAAACAAAATAATTAACAAAGTTAATGAACAGATCATGCCAAAAATAACCATTGTTGATGTCAAATATTGTCAAACTGTTACCACAAAGTGCCTGTCAGGATAGTTTTATTTAAGTTATGCTATAATAATTGTCCTGCCCCCAACTAATATCATACTTTTCTTCCACATAGTGTTTGCCTGTAGCAAATGAAGTATATTACTGTAGTCTATGTTCCAGTAGACAAACTGCAAAAAAAAAAAAAAAAAAAAAAAAAAAAAAAAAAAAAAAAAAAAAAAAAAAAAAAAAATTGTCCATTATATGTGGACTCTACCGCAAAAAGAGTCCTGTTCCCCTTTATTTAGGAAACTACAAATCTTTACTGTCCCCTCCACATACATATATGAAATTATAATATTCCTGCACAGCAGACAAAAATTATTTGAGGAGCATCATTTTAATCATCCATATTTACCAAAATTTGATGTGTCTCCTGTACCTGTATCAAATGAGTTATATTATGTACATTATGAGACAAGTAAGCCACAATTTGCAATACATCCTCCAAACTCATGTGGCACATTATACACACCCAAACATAGAAGTGCTTTCTATGTGTCTAACACAGTGTAAAAGTAAAAAATATGAATAAAATTTATTTCTGATAAAGACATGATTTCTGCATTTGATATTTAAATTAAAATTACTGTTTTTGTTGTCATTGGTGGACTGCAGTAAGCTTTATACCTTGGATAAATTATGAGTTGTGCTGACAGTTCAGTTCAGGCCGTTTGCTGACACACAGTAGTCAGCATGACAGAAGAGTGTAAAATGTAGAATGACATAAACAGTTATTAGTTGTTTAATTGTGTATTTATAGTTGGGCTAACTGCTGAGACGTTACAGGTAAAACTGCAGAAAGAGTAACTTGTGGATTTAGGATGATGTGAGAGATTCCGTCCATACTGAAGCACACAAGGAAATGCACATTATTACTGAGAACCTCTACACCACGAGAGATTTTTGCATCAATAAAAATCAGCAGACAAGTGTTGGATATATATATATATATATATATATATATATATATATATATATATATATGTGTGTGTGTGTGTGTGTGTGTGTGTGTGTGTGTGTGTGTGTGTGTGTGTGTGTGTGTATGTGTGTGTGTGTGTGTGTGTGTGTGTGTGTGTTGGTTCTAATCACATGCACTGTGAAAATGAACTTAGTGATTTTTGTGGCGATGGGCAATTAGTGTTTTTAGTAAAGAAAATAAATAATTTATGTGCCTGTTTCTGTTCACACTTTCATCCTATTACAAAAATCTGACAAGCTTTAACTGAAATATCCAGCTGATTATTTGATGTTAATTGTACTATATGCATTTTAATAGCTTTGCTACTTTACTTATGGAAAGTATCAGTATCCACTGAAGTTGTGTATAAAAAATAATTGGCAAACACTGTAGTACAGAACTGAAGTAGTGCCACAGAATGCTAATTTTGTTGTGAGGGGTTGTCCTGTACATCTTGATCAGTTATTTTGCATCATTGTAAAAATCACTTGAGATCCACAAGTCTGCTAGCAACAACAAGGAATATTGTATAGGAAAACTTAAATACTAGACGTCCAGGATGATTAAAAATGATTTTGTATTTAATGTAAAACTCTGAAAGTTACAAAATCCACAATGTCAGCAGTACAAGAGAGTGCAACCTAGTTTCTTTTAGTCAGAACACAAAATATTGATATTTTTTGCATGTGCTGGATCCATATTGTAAATGACTATGTCCACTCAGCATTATATATTTAAAACCCTTTAGAACCAACCCTGAAAATAATTGTAAGGAATGATACAAACATAGCAATCAGTCTCAGTTCCATTGGCTTTTTATTATTCTTGCATATCCAGATTTCAGGTATAAAGGGCCATCTTCAGTACCAAAGTACAAGTAAATTACAGAATCAGAAAATTCAAAATTGTTTTACATAAAACAAAAAATAAAACACCATGTTATCAAATAGTCCTGCTCTATTATACTCAGCATACTGTCTGAGAGAGCTAAAAATCATCAAACTTGGAGCACCACATTTCTCCTTATGAATTCATAGATTTATAGGCAGAAGTACAGCAGCCTCAGTTTAAGTCATGTAGTATAAGTAACACCCTCTATATTATAAACTAAGTAACCACGTTTCTTGGTGTATTTTAACCCTTTATGACCTTCTGGCTACAATTGTGTACCTTAACTGTTACTGTGTCTTAGCTGCAACAGAAGTATTTTTTCCCAATGGAAACCTAAGGGACACATTTGTGAATTTTCAGCCTTTCCATTATGCACAAGTGTTGCCAGCTGTTAGGTATCTGTACAAAAATATCAGCAAGTCTGCAGCAGCCTGTGACCACCAGAATATATGGATGTGGCTGGTTTGCTATATTCTACTGTATAATTGGATATTCTTGTTGTTATTTTGCAAGTTAACGATTGAATGATCATTTTACTATTTATTACAATAGAGAATATTTCACAATTAGGTACTTTAGTCCAAAAATTGGAGTAAAGTGTACAAAATGTGTTTTGAAGGTGGGTACATATTCGTGTATAAATTTTGCATCTAAAATCATCAGAAATCATCTAGAAGCATTACTACATAAAGAAAAATTTTTTTCCTCCTGAAAAAATTCAGGTCTGAAAGGATTTTAGGTGATAAGCAACTTTACCTGCTGATTTCAAAACTACTACATCAGAAAGAAACAAGGTTTATTAGTTTGTAATATAGAGGGCATTACTTACAATACATAATGTTAACTGATGCTGCTCTACTTGCTGGAAACAACCACGTCAGTTTCCATCTGCCTATGCACCAGTAAAGTCATATGGTGACACGTACTGCTGCAAGTTTGTTGGATTTTAACTCATTCAAATGGTATGTTGATTATAATGGATCATTGCTGCTGGGTAATGCAATGTTTTACTTATTGTTTCATATTAATCATATATGATTTTGTAATTTCATTGTATTTAAGCATTGAAAATGGATGTTTATAGCTGAAATCTGGATATCCAAGAATAATAAAAAATCAGTGTGATTTGGGATTGAGACTGATTGCTGCGTTCCTATCCTTCCTTATAATAATCTACAGTTGCTGCACACAACAGTTCCTTAAGGAATCAAAGTTGGCTGACAATAATTGCCACAGACACCCATGAGTGTGTCACACTTACAAGCATTATGTGTGGTTACAAGTAATTTCTTCAAAGCACTTGATACATGTTATTATAAAGCACACTAATATATGACAGTTATGTGAAAGATGCACTGTCTGAATGAGACAGCACATTATTTCATTCAGACACATAAACTTTGGCCTTACATTCATTTTAAGAGACTAGGCTGCAGTATCCTTTGGTCCTAACATATTTTTGGGAGGCAGTGTAGGAAGGATGGCTTACATTTAAGTAGGGTAGGCTTGATGAGTCTTAAACTGCCTGTTGACATCCTTAAAACAATAAAATGCTGAGAGAAATGAATTGGGATGAAGAACCAAAAGTGTCTACTTAAAGTACAATTAATAACTGGAGCAAATGTGTACCTGCAAATCACATAGAAAAAAACTGTCAGGGCATTGAAATATAAGTGTAAACTGCAGAATTTCCAAGTCTTATGGCTACTTTCTTCTTCAGTCCATATACTAATTTGATGCAGCTCTCCATGCCAGTCTATACTGTGGAAGCCTCATCATGTCTATATCACAACTGCAACTACATCCAATTAGATCTATTTACTGTTTTCAAGTCTTGATCTCTCTCTACAATTTTTATCTCATCCCCCCCCCCTCCCTCCCCCTCCCTGCAGTTATCTGATCTACCCATATAGTCTACAACATTCTTCTATAACAAGATATTTCAAAAGCTAATTTCGTACCCATTTCAAGAATTAATGAACTTCCAGATTTTGTAACCAACTGTTTTATCTATCTCAATCAACAACAGCATAAGAATATCGAAAAAGCATTTGGTAATAGTGATACTATAGCACTGACTCAAGGGTAGGCTGAAAAGTGACAGTTTGTTATTTTGCCAATAAAATGAAGTTTACCATCTGCCTTACTCATTGACATGACAAGCCTATGTGATCATTCCATTTCATATCCCTGCAAAGTGCTACACCCAGGTATTTGTATGAGTTGGCTGCTTCCAACTGTGACTCATTGATATTATTGACATAGAATAATACATTATTTGATTTTTGGAAGTGCACAATTTTATTATATTTCTGAACATTTAAAGCAAATAGTCAATCTTTGCACCACTTTGAAATCTTAAGGTCTGACTGAATATTTATGCAGCTTCTTTCAGACAGTACTTCATTACAGATTACTGCATCATCTGCAAAAGTCTGAGATTACTATTAATGTTGTTCTCAAGGTCATTAATATACAACATGAACAACAAAGGACCCACTAAATGTTTCTGGGGCAAACCTAAAGATCTTCTACATCGGTCAATGACTCTCCACCTGAGATAACAAGCTGTGCTCTCTCTACCAAAAAAAACTCAATACAGTCACAAATTTTGCTTGGTATTCCACATTATCATACTTTTGACAGTAAAAATGTGGTACTGAGTTAAATGTTTCTTGAAAACCAAGAAAACTACATTTACCTGACTGGCTTGATTCAATTACATCATGTGAGAAGATGATAAATGTTATTTGGCATCCATACTGGTTGGCATGGTTGACATATCTTATTATGTTTGAGATCAAAATATGTTCTAAGATTCTAACAATAAATCAATGCCTGGGATACTGAACAGCAGCTTTGTGAATCACTCTACTATACTTCCTATAAACTGATGTGACCTGTGCTTTCTCCCACAGTTTTTGTTCAAGAGGTCTGCAATACTTAGAATAAGGGCTAACTCATCCACAAATTCAGTATAGAATGTGATAGGGATTCTATAGGGTCATGGAGCTTTGATCAATTTTAACAATTTCAGTTGCTTTGCGGCACCACTGACACTAACAATTATTTCACTAATTTTTTCAGTTGTACAGGGGTTGGAGCATTCTCCTTGGTTTTCCTTTGAAAAGGAACATTTGAAACCAGAGTTAAGCATTTTTGCTTTTGCTTTACTATCCTCAGTTTTACTTTGTGTCTCAACTATGAGACTGGATACTAACTTTGCTGCCATTAACAGCTTTTAAATGTGACTAGAATTTCTTAGGGTTTTATGAAAGATTATATGACAAAATTCTGCTATGGTAGCCATTGAAGGTTTCATGTATTGCTCTTGACAGCCAAACATGTTTCATTGTGCATCTCTCTATCTATAAGATTAAAAAGCAAATACTGAGCAGAAATCAGATTGGCCACATGCAAGGTGAATGATGAGTACATCAATAACTCTTAAAACAGTTTAACCCTCCCACTATCAGAATTCTTTGTTACACTGAGTACTGCTGGGGTCAATATGACTCCAAGTAATAAACATGGGATATATTGGCAGTACTTTATTTATTTTAATGAACTGACATACAAGCTTACATTACTGATTTAAACCAGGTAAACTACGTATACAGGCACTAACAGATCTTACTGTAGTTCTTGATCTTATAGCTCCTTACATTTAAAACAATGCAACTCTTAACATTTAAAACAAAGAATCTCTGAATTTTGTTTACAGACAAAAGGAAAGCATCTTCTGCATGTTTTTTAATGTTTTCTACCCACTGAATGTGTGCATAGGGAGCACCATCCATGTTTTACATGTCTGCCGAAGGAGGAGGATGAGGAAGTGAAGCTTTGCTGTGCCAACTTCTGTTTTTCTGTACTAGACTTGTTCCCAGTCCCTGAAGAAATTCTCTTCTTTTGTAGTTTTTTTTTTTTTTTTAATTCTAGTCAGGATTTAAGTCAAGCCCAATTATGAAAGCATTTAGGGCACTAATATCCAACATATTATAAAAAATAAACATGGGCCATCTTCTTGTCATGCATTTTGTGGTGTAGGTCCTGACTAACTTGTCCATTGTGTCTAGACCTAATTTAGTTGCAGTATAGCCTAGGATTATAATAGGTTTTGAGTCTTCCCCATCACCATGTTGTCTCTGAAATGCATAGTACTCAGCAATGTCACTATCTAACACATTTTTGGGCAATATGAGACCATTGTAGATGATTTCTGGAATCCGAAGAGACATGAAGCTGAAGTTCCTCCCCTTTCTTTGATAAATTCTGCAGGTAGTTCACGACAACTGTTTCTTAGAGTCATTTGTTTTCGTTCTAGTTTCTTTGATGACTCCAAACTTGTAAAGAAATTATCTGTTGTGATAGTTATACCACTCCCAGATAAATATCCTTTAAATTCTCTTTCTCCATGATTTATTTCTCTAGGCTGGCATTTGCCCTTTCCTGTGTATATCTGCAGGTGTATGACATAGTAATTAGTTCTGTCACATGAGCCCACATCTTTATACACTTTCCAGGTTTTTCATTTATACTTGTCTTGCTACAGCCATGCTTGGGGAAGGATCCTCTTATAAACTATAATAGTTCCATGATTTTGAATGACAAATACTGTATATTATTGAACTCTACCTGAACTACTATTCCTCTATTAATGTTCTTGCTTGCCTGTGTAATTCTGGTATTCTGCTCACCATTATCGTATTTCTTGTGTGCTGTTGTAAATAAAGAACTGTAGGTACTACAGATCTCAGCAAGACACCTGAATGTGTCAGTGACATGATTATGATAAAAAATATTTGCCGAGTTCATATCTGGGTGAGAGAAAACAGATACTACAGTTCAACAACAGAACTAATGTTTTAAATGTCACAGGCAGTGTGCTGGAAAGTTCTGTGTTTGGACCTTTACTATTCGTAATCTATGTAAATAACTTGCCAAGTATATGTTGCATAAGTGCACATTGCATTCTGATGCTACCACATTTGTTACAGCTGGAAAAGACTTAGCACTAAAGTATCAAAGTAAAAATCAGTTTAGAGCAGCCAATACTTGGTTTGTAATCAATGAACTGAATGTTAGTCATGAAAAAACTGAAAATATTCTCTTAAATTTATATAATAAATATGACAATGACAGTGCTTCTGCTGAACTTCTTAGGATTATTCTTATCTAAAAGTGAACTTTGAAAAGTCATACGGAATATCTGTGTATGAAGTTAGCATATCTCACATATTTATTGAGTAAACTCAGGTCCTGTGTTAGTGATAATGTTAGTGGTAACAGTTAACATCTCCTGCTGCTTTTTCTACAGCCAGCTGATACATGAAGTCCTGTTATATGGCAATTCTTCTTGGAAAAAAATTCTTAATTGGTAGAAAAAGGCAGTCAGCTGAGTTTCTGGAGCCAAAACGAAATTGTCTTGTAGACTATATTAAAAAGGGAAAAAAACTGAAAATACTAACAGTTATGTCCCTCTTTATTCTAAATATAATTATATTCAATATGCACAAAGGAAAATCACAGGACCATAAACTGTGACAGTCTCTTCATCAGCATGATTAACCCTCAACAGCAACTGATATCCCAGATGCCAGGCTTAAAAAAATCCAAGCCAGTTAAAAACATTTGTGTTAATAATTGCTGGTATTTAACAAGTTGCCAGCACAGGCTCAAAGTGTGACTCATAGAGTGTTAAGAAACACCACTCTAAACTGGCTTTGACAAATGGCGTTTTAATCATTAGAAGTATTTAAAATGTGCCCCCAAAATGATAGTCAACACTAATATTGTTTCATTTATGTTGTATGTTTGTATGTATGTAGTGTATTGTTTCACACACACATTATATTGTGATAGTAATTTATTCATTTATTCATCCAGGAATCATAGAAAATACATAACACTAATATACATATAAGGATAAGACAAGTGGTTGGCTGTGACCTTGCTGAAGGAACCATCCCAGAATTTACCTGAAATGACTGACAGAAGCTGTAATGGAACTGAAAAATAGGCCTCATTTTGATATATTATACACTGGTTACAGTTCTGTTAAAAAGCATTTGCTTAATATGATATTAGATTAGGTGTTATGATCAATAATCAATATTGAAATTGTATGTTCTTTGTAGCTATGATGGTGATCTTTGGTCTCCAATGGGTTTTCGGCTACTTGAGTTTTGGCAGCGGACGAGTGTAGTCAATTTTCAAGTTCCGTCAATAAACAAACCATGGAATACTGTGTCATGATTTCATTAGTCCAGTGATAATTAAAAACCCACATCTTTTCTTGGACCCATAGCAGCAAAGAAATCACCGCTTAGACAATGAGAAGCCACATGGACAATGCTAGTTCAGTAGCATCAACAAAGGAGACATCATGGCCAGCACTACAAAGTACTATACAGCCATTAGCCACACTGTAATTGCGTCCTTATGGAGATAACTTTTGCAGTGTTGTAGACATGGCCCATGATAAAACTCAAATCAGGATGGCAAAACTGAGTAAACTGTATCCTCCCAAACATGAAGCCAGTGTCTTAAAAATTGGACAGTATCATTTTGTTGGGCCACTATTATAGAATATTCTTTTTATCATGCACAATTTGCACTAAATATCTAACAACATAAAACATAGTTTTGCAACGCACCACTATGGAAGTCTGCTGGTGACTCCTGGACCACGAATATTGTATCTCACTACAACTTCCTCATGATGTATACATTTATAAGTATACATATATTAAAAACAAAGATTCCAAGACTTACCAAGCGGGAAAGTGCCGGTAGACAGGCACAATAAAATAACACACCAACACACACACAAAATTTCTAGCTTTTGCAACCAACGGTTGCTTCTTCAGGAAAGAGGGAAGGAGAGGGAAAGACGAAAGGATGTGGGTTTTAAGGGAGAGGGTAAGGAGTCATTCCAATCACGGGAGCGGAAAGACTTACCTTAGGGGGAAAAAAGGATAGGTATATACTCACGCGCGCACACACACACACACACATATCCATCCATACATATACAGACACAAGCAGATATGTATGAGTGTGTGTGTGTGCGCGAGTATATACCTATACTTTCTTCCCCCTAAGGTAAGTCTTTCCGCTCCCGGGATTGGAATGACTCATTACCCTCTCCCTTAAAACCCACATCCTTTCATCTTTCCCTCTCCTTCCCTCTTTCCTGAAGAAGCAAACGTTGGTTGCGAAAGCTAGAAATTTTGTGTGTGTGTTATTTTATTGTGCCTGCCTACCAGCGCTTTCCCGCTTGGTAAGTCTTGGAATCTTTGTTTTTAATATATTTTTCCCATGTGGAAGTTTCTTTCTATTTTGTTTATAAGTATACACTCATACATGTATGAATATAAGCACACAAAATGGGGCTCAAGTGAATCTGTCTATATCAGATGTGGGATTTGTCCTGTAATAATGTTGTCACATGTGATGCAATACATGTGGAAACAGGAAGAGAACAGAATACTGAGAATTTTTTAGTATTTTTTTCTTACTTTTATTATGTAGGTTATGGTGCCAGACTGATCTCTTGTGGAGCTCAAGGCACTGGAAAATGTGAATATGTCAAGATTGTGGTGGCGTACTGATCTATATCATACCCAGGGTCTATATTACATTGAAAGTTTGAGTTGTGAGTTGAGGAAGCAGTATTGAATTGCATTTACTTTCCTAAAGATGGAAACTGGGTATAATTAAAGGATAATAACGGATAAACATTTTTATAATTATATAACCATGTATTTTCTCTTGATTGTGATTATGAATTTTCAAAAAGTAAATTATCCATAAGTGACTCTGAGCAGTGAGGAAAGGAGGCAATTACAGTGTACCCATCAGTTTTCTGTTTAAGCTCATTATCTATGCCCTAATACATACTACATATCAGACTGTCAGTCAGTTAATAATTTTCAGTTATGTTCAGTGGTTTGAGACTATTACCTTCTATTCCAATCGACATATACACTACAGATCAGTCTGTCACTAGTTTCAAGATTTACCAAACTCAAGCCTTGTTTGTTAACACATTTCTGTTGTGCATAGCCAAAGTTCCATGCAACACTCTATAGAATATTTATTAAGCCAAGGATATGCTATAGATTACAAACAAACAAAGTATGTTGGTTATTGTTGCACATAACACACATGAGTTTCAGTCTGACAGCTAATTGTTTGTTACTCATCACACACATCATATATCTGTATTTTAAGCAATGTCATTCTATTTTATTGATTCTGTAGCAAAGGACACTACCATATGATTCTCATTTTGATGTAGGCATAACAATGATTTGGGCCACTGCACTTCTGATGCTGACAATGGAGACTGCCAAGACTGGTAAAGTGAACCAAATAAAGGTTTTCTTGTGCACAGTTGATGAGTGACCTTTTATATTTGTTGAAACATACAAAGTTTTGGCCAACATGTCAGCAATGACACTTCCATAAAATCATGAGTGGCTTCCTTATGATGTCTTGAATCAGCAAGCTTTTTATCACAGATATTGATGCAAAGGCCTTCCAGAACTGGGTGTCACCTCTCTTTGTCTGATAGAAATAGTGAGAATCTTCACCCAAAAAGATATTATTGCTTCGGAAATAGCCACATGTCTACTGCAGTGTTACACAAGAGTGAGAGGGGGTGTGAGGTGAGTGTAAAGTGAGAAGTTGGGCCTATGTAAGCCCAATTTGTTAAAGGGAAGGCACAAGGGGATGACAAGAGTGTGTAGACGCATGAGGCTCCAGGAACTCAGATCATTGCTACTCAAAGTGTACATGCAGCAATGACATTTGAAATGTTATGAAATATTATTGTCCAATGACTTTGAGTGAACATTACATTTAGTAATAAGATTTACATGTCAAGACTTCAGATTTCCAATGACCTTAAGCCATTGTCACCTAAATAGGGCCTAAAACATTTCCTGCCATTGTTTAAAGCTTAAAGAACATTACTAGGAAAGAATAATAATGTCAGTTTGTTTCCTTGCTGAAAGTATAACTGAGAGTAATTATTAATAGTTCCTCAGTGAGTTAACTGTTCCATTCTATAATAGAGAAGACTGGGGTGAGATGGGAGGTTATAAGGTCAACAACTGAATCACTGATTGCAAAAACCCCCTTACGATCACTTTTGGTGAAAAATGAGTTAAAAAGCAGAAATGCCTACTCTGCCTGAAACAAAGTCATCTTTTCCTGCCATGCAGAGGTAAGGAGTTTGCGCTGGATGCAGACAAACTCAATTTTTAGGACTGTGGACTGTTGGCTCTGCATTAATTTGTGGTACAACAGCACAGGAGAAATTGGTATTGTTGATATTAGTGTTCTTGTGAAAATGGGACAAGAGAATTGTATCAAGAGTGAAGCATTTTTGGTAATATTGAAGGAATATTTTGAAGAAAGCTAAAATTCATGGAGAGGAACATGTGAATCATAGAGGCAAAGCAGATCTGAAAAAAAGTGACAGGAGGAGACTGCAACTGTTGAAGAGGCTGTTATAGTATTATTGCAGAAGACAAAAGAACTCTTCCTTTAACATATTTTCTGAATATGGAATGCAAGAATGACCAGGATCTTTTTCTACAAGGACAGTGAAGCAAAAAGACACCACCAAAGAATTGAGAAGCAGTACAGATGTGAAAAATCTTTTAGCTACTTTGTCCTGGATGGAGACAAATGATGTGAGGTATGTAGAATACCCTTTCTACATATTTAGGCAGAAAATGGTGAGAAAGTTAAAAGGAATTGAAAATTGCTGTGTAGTGGGTACACACCAAAACAAGGAAGGAGGAAATCTAAGAGTGTTAATGCTATGCCACCAGAGGAAATTATCAAAATAGCAGATCCCATTAGATCATTCCTCATAAAGGAAAATCATTATGGCAGCTGTACTATACACTACCTACACTGTGAGCTATCTGGAAAAAACACATCACTTCTTATTGCTAAGTATCATAACTCACTGCTACAATAATGCTTTTTTTGTGAAGTCTTTTCACTTGGTTTCAGAAGACCCTAAAGTAGACACTTTCTGTGCCTGAGAAGGATTAATATTAAAGATCAAGTGAAAAACAAATCTCAGTGAGGTCACAAAGCAAGCAGCTATAGCAGAGATGATTGTCAATATCCAAAGATCTAAGAAGTTAAATGTTGCTCTACAAAACGGGAAAAGGCAATTGGAGGCTGATTCTCGAGCTACTGCTTTATGTTTCACCAACATGCAAAATGTTTAACTTCCTGATGTCCCTCTGTAAGAACCGTTCTACTTGTCCCAGTTTACAGCTGGAGTACTTTGTATACATAATCTAAATACAAGGTCATCTGTTTTTATCTCCATCATGAAGGGAGTGTGATGAAAGGACCCAATGAAGTTTGTCTTTTTCTATAAAACTACATCAAAATATAGCTTCAAGTGCAAAGAAGTTACTTCTGTTTTGTGATAACTGCACAGGACAAAACAAGCACAATACAATGGTCCATCAGCAATTAGCTCTTGTGGAGTTAAGACTGGTATAAAATGATAGAACATTTTTACCCTGTCTGTGGTCATTCACTCCTACCAAGTGATAGGGTACTTGAGGCAATAAAAATATCTCTCAAGAAAGTGAAGAAAATGTACACAGTCCAGGAATTAATTGAGCTTATACACACATCAAAAGAAGTTTTGCAGCAGCCTGGTTCCCAGAACTCCTGAAGATAGAAGATGACTGCAGATATTGTATCACAGACACAGTGCCTTTGGCTGTTCAGAGATGTCACTAAACCCACCCAAAGATGTAAACAACCATGCATAAGCAGCACCCATTAGACAGAGGGGTCCGACAGCTGATCTGTTCCAGTCATTCCACCAGGAAGAAAGCACACAGCTCATGTTGTCTATAGTTCAACCACGCCTAGACAGTCAATACCACAGTTTGATCGCATCCATATTGTTACTTTGTGCTAGGAAGGGATCTCAACAAGGGAAGTGCCCAGGCATCTCGGAGTAAACCAAAGCAACATTGTTTGGACATGGAGGAGATACAGAGGTGGGAACTGCTGATGACATGGTATGGATTATGGCTTGGAGGAACCCTGACAGGAATGCCGCCATGTTGAATAATGCTTTTCAGGCAGCCACCGGATTTCCATGACTACCAGCAGCGTATGTCAGCCAAACATACCATCCTCCAACTGATAGTACAACCATATTGGCGAGGCATTCATCTTCGTGGATGACAGTTCGCGGCCACATCATGCACATCCTATGAATGACTTCCTTTGGGATAATGCCATTGCTCAACTAGAGGGGCCAGCATGTTCTCCAGACATGAACCTTATCAGACAAGCCTGGGATCAATTGAAAAGGGCTGTTTATGGATGACATGACCCACCAATCACTCTGAGGGATCTACGTTGAATTGCCATTGAGGATTGGGGCAATCTGCACCAACAGTGCCTTGATGAACTTGTGGATGTCATGACAAATACAGGCATGCATCAATGCAAGAGGATGTGCTGCTGGGTATTAGAGGTACCAATGTGTACAGCAATCTGGACTACCAACTCTGAAGGTCTTACTAAGTGGCGGTACAACATATGCAATAAGTGGTTTTTGTGAGCAATAAAAAAGGCAGAAATGTTGTTTATGTTGATCTCTATTCCAATTTTCTGTACAGACTCCAGAACTCTCAGAACCAAGGTGATGCAAAACTTTTTTTATGTGTGTAGTAATTGCAAACTGTGATTTCAATGTGTACTTGGTGGATGGAAATGAAACAGTGGCCTTCAAAAAGTGGTGTTCATTAATTTATAAGAGAACTAGCTTTTCAGTTTAGTCATCGAGACGAGATATTCCAACGGCTGACAAGGTATCACAAGATATTTCAAAATTTTATCGTTATCATTATAAAAATCAGTGACAGGAGTTGTGGAAGTAGCAGAATTTATTAATGGGCTTCATACCAATAACTTCACCTTGAAATTTAGCCACAGGAAGAAACCACAATTGCCAGATGAAAAGTGTTACAAGGGTGTGAGGGTACCTATAGGGGCAAAGAAAATGGAAAGCAAAACTGTGTATGATTGGTTCCCGATAGTGAAATTGTGTCATCCTTCTGGAATGAAATATTAAGTTTTCCTACTGCATACATGCAAGAAATGTAGGTAGGTCTACTGCACTGTAAAAATTGAACACTATTTTATTTTGTTGTACTTTTTTTCTTTCTGCAAACAGTATTAATTCACAAAACCAAT